>NC_067133.1:22935433-23140091 GCF_021347895.1 Acanthochromis polyacanthus | reverse complement strand
TGCTGGGCTGTAGGTACAGGGGTCTTGGTGTTCTTTGCTCTCTTGGGTCCTGCCCAGTGGTCTGCAGGTTGGTATAGTCACCTTCGGGGATTGCGCCTTCCTTGGCCCCTTCTTGGTCCCGTAGGTACAACCTCTGTACCACAGCTCCCGGAGGAGTCTCTTGCTTCCATATTATCATGGACTTGTGTTGAGGCTGGCTCTGGACGTAGCTGTGTTCACCTCCAGGGTACGCTCCGGGCGCGGCTGCCTCACCAGGTGTGGATGATTTTCTCTCCTGTTCAGGGCTGAACACTTCAGGCAGCTTTGCTCCGTCTTCTGCTGGTCGATCGGTTTTCCCTTTTGCTTTAAGGCCTCTCGCCTTCTCTGCATCTTTGCAGGGCTTCAGTATGCGATCCCTCCGCTCTTTGTTCTGAGCTTGAGAGGTCATGACCACCAGTTGCTTTAACTCATTACAGACCTCATGCGCCATCAGCTGCCATTTTGCCGCTCTTGTGGCTGCCTCTTCTGCCACTTCCCAGGGCAGCGTGTTGGATCTCAGTCCATCTGCACAAATGACCACTCTCCTGTACTTCAGATCATTTGCTTTCGCCAGTCCTTTGATCAGGGCACCATACAGCCTTTATCTGTATGACTCAATGTCGTCTCCTTCACGATATTCATCTTCTATCACATGGATTATGGAGTAGTACGTTGAATCTCCCCCGCTGGTTACCACTACAGATCTACATCCGTCTGGACGATTTCTATTTTCCTTACTAGCTTCTTCTCTTTCCTTTTTGTACTCTTCGCCACCTCTGCGTGCGAGAGCCTTTCTGAAAGCTGTATTTCTGACTTTCAGGATGGAGGAGGATATCACCAGCAGGGCATCTGCGTGGTACTGCCAAGGGTCTCCTTCGATGTAGTAAGCTGTAGCCCCCGTCTGGTTGCTGAACTTCTTACCATCTGTGGGCAACGGTGGTAAGGTGGGGAGAGTCCTCTCGGATCTGTCGCTCATCGACTCGTCCTCAATGAGGTCCTCATCAGCTGGGCACTTCGCGGCTTTGTGGGTGGCAGTATACTGCTTCAGGGACTGGAGGACCTTCTTTCTGGATGCGATGAGCTCATCAGTAGCATAAATGTCCCTTTGTGTCGTGGGGGACAGTGCTGAGTAGCCCCCTGCAAGGCTTGGTCGGGGCACCGGGTACGGTTGACTCGGTCCACCAAATCCTGCCTGCAGAGTCTCCCAGCTGGCAAACCCTGTTGGCCTTGGCGGCTCGGCATACTCAGGTCCCTCTGCGTCTGGGTCTTCTTCTTCTGAGTCATTCACCGACCCTGAGCGCGTCTGCTCGCTTCGCCGGTCCTCTTCAACCGTCATCTCACTTCTTGATGCCGCATACTCATGTATAGGCCTCAGCACATCTCGCTGGTCCTTTTGCACTGCTGTTGCCCGCACCTTGTTGGAGATCAGAACTGGAACCACTCCCGTCTCTTTAGCAAGCATCTTTACCACAGCATCATATGCTGCAGTAGGACTCAATATCATGGCAACTTTTGACATTGGCAGGCTTCTTGTTGACTCTGTCAGGTAGTCACCCCACCAGGCTATCCAATCCCTTACTTCTTGCTTCGTCTTGGGTGGCTTGGACTTTCCCTCCAGTACTGTTAGCCAGTACTTTCCAATCCTTTCGTGGGAAACGTAGCACCCGTCCTTCTCGAGGCTCTCCTGCATTCGCTCTTTCAGCTGCGCTTCTGTCAACTTCTGGTTAAAGTTGCGCACATGTTTCTTTATTTCTTCTTCCCAGGTATCCCACCCATTACCTGCCAGGACAATCTGGTACTGGAAGGCCGGAGTGAAGTCCGGGTGAATCTTCTTTGAAGTGGAGTCTCTTACCACTTCATTGATCGTTGTTTCTCCCGGCACCGGGGCCTCGGAGGATGGATCCTCTTCTTCTCGCTCACCGGACCCTCCGGCTTTTGCGTCGCCTTGTGGGGCTGTTTCTTCTTCTTTGTCGAGGACGAATACGTCTTTTTCTAGCTGGCCGTCGGCCATCGTCTTTGTCGTCTCGAGTTGTCTGCTCCCTCAAAACCTCTCGTGGGACCGTTGAGCAGGGATGAGTGCAGACCTCGTCTGGCTGCTCCGCGGTGCCTTTTTTCTGGGATGCGCTGGCCCAAGGTCACTGCGGCTTCTTCTAGCCTGCGGTTCTCACTGTACCTCCTGTCAGGCGTGATGATCCCGAGTCTCTCTGTCGGCTGATCACCCGTGCTGTGGATCCTCGGTCAGAAGGTCTCATCCTCTCCTTCCCCGATCTCTGCAGCGTGGACCCTCGGTCAGAAGAGATTGGCCCTCTCTTCCCCAGTTTCCACTGAAAGGTTCTGGCGGTTGATTCTAGGTGTCGGTGCCGGACCCTCAGAATCTTCTTTTGGACACTTCTTTCTTCACTCGTGCCCACCCAGGGACGCCATGTTCGCTAGTCTAGCCTTTTTTAACCCTTGCCTCAGGTTAAAGTTGGTCCAGCTCTCCGTTTAAAGGGTTAGATTCTATCTGCCTATTAGTATTTCACCTAACAGGTTTCAGCAGAATAAATTAAGCTGGAATCGAGAGACACTCGCCCAGGTTCTAACTGCCTTGCATCCGAATGTCTCACCCCTCTTATCTGATAAATGCTATCCCACCAAGCAGCCTTTCTAAGTGGTAGAATTGATCTATCATTCACATTCGTTATCGGACAGCTTCTCTCTAAGGACTTGCATGCACTTGGTGCTATTCCTGGGTTCGTTTTAGAGGTTTGGAAAGAACTAACCTCAGGGGTAATGTTTAAACAATCTCACTTTGGACTAAGTAACCTTTAAGAACCATTGGATTGAATGCACACAATCAACTTAACTTTTTACCACTATGCAGATTTTCAGTGGTTTATAATAATTTCATTAGGCTTCTCTTTAAATGCAATAGAGCGTCTTATTAAGCAAGTTTAGCAAGAGCACAGCATCAATTCATGATTAAACAATTAATTATTTCTGATTAAAAATGAGACTAAAGTAAATAAAATTGAGCGTACCTGACAATCTTCTCTAATTATTAAACTTAGGAGAGAGAGCGAACAGCGTGGCCACTACCGTATCACTCGGTCTTGTCTTGCGTCTGGGAAAAGCACTCAGTTGTCCAGAGGACTCGGTACGATGTCTTCTTTGTGAACAAAAGGATCTTATCCCTCGGCAGGGGGGAGCGGAGGAGTCCTGTGAGCCAATCGTGGTCTGGCAGTTATCTCTGGAATTGGCTGGAACGTTAGTGCTTACGCCCCAGCTGTCTTCTCTGTGGTATGGTGGTGATGGAAAACCCTCGTCTGTTCAGGCTGTAGTGGGTCACTGGGTCTCCCAGCCCCGGGGAGGGGAACAGCCCGGTGCTGTTGCCTCCTTTGCCTCTTCGGGTGTAGTCGGTTCTTCCCTCTATTGGTTTCTTCTGGATAACTGCAGAACCTCTTAGGACTCTCCGTTTGGCAGAGTGTGGTCTTCGCTTGTTGAACAAAGTCAGAAAAAGACTTTGCTTCCAACGATGTCCTCAGCGATCTCTGGAGCCTAAGTCCCGCGTCGTCTTCCCGTCTCTTGGGCAAAAGAGGAAGGTGAAGATTCTTCAGAACTCCGGCCAAGTTCCCTTTGCAGCTCTTCTTAGCAGCTCCGGCGAACAACTCCCCTATAATGTCTCTGCGCTTCCCTTTTTATACTTTCTCTCGCTTTTACTAACACATACACCGTTTTACACACAATTCTACCTCTTGGTACGCCCATATCCTTGACTCATAGGTCTTAAGACTCAACCTTTTTTCTGTTACACACACAACAGTTGCATAGAATCATGTGTTTTACAGCAAATACATTTAACACACACTCAGTTGCTATGACAATGTTCTGCAAATAGGCCTCAGCCCATCCTGTCATCCTGCGGAAACTCCAAGTTCCTCATTTCTAAGGGGACTTCTGCCATTCTCACTTCTGCTTTCTTAAGGCCTGGACACACAAGCCTATGAGGCCTGTATGCACACACAGAGCCTAAACAAGGATTACTTCACACAGAATCACTTCTTAAATCATACTTCATTGTTAAACACATAATAAATCATCCGAATCATTACTTTAATCAAATCAACACTTCAAAAATGTATATATATTTCAGCAAGCATAATCATACGGTTAACTTATAATGTTCCTTCTTAAGATCTTTACTTGTCTGCTTCAAAACCTTTGTTACCTTAGGGCCATAATGAACCTGAGTCCTCTCTGAGACCTCAACATCTGCATCTTACTTGACACCAGCAATGAATACAATAATCTTTCCTTAACCGATAGCCAGCCCAAATAATTGTGCATGGCTATAATATTTGTTCTGTAACCGCAATGCAAAGCTATTCTTGCTGCTCTATTTTGGACAATTTGCAACTTTTTTATATTTTCTTGTGACGTATTAGACCAGACTACTTGACAGTAGTTCAGAACTGATAATACTAAAGATTGTAACACCAGTTTAATTAAACTTAGTGACATGAAAGCTGAACACCTTTTCACAACAGAAGCCGCACTTCCCATCTTAGATACCATCTTATCTATATGTTTAGTCCACGACAATTTATTATCCAACACAACACCAAGTAATTTTGTTTCTTGTACTTGTTTAACAGACACATTATTTATAATAAGATTCAATTCAGGCTGTTCTTGTAAAGTATGTGTTGTGCCAAATATAATACTGTTTGTCTTCGATACATTAAGAACCAACTTATTTTTCCTTATCATTCCACCACAGATTGCAGTTCCTGCTGCAGGGATGTGTTTAACTCTGAGCATTTAGGTGCCGACAACCAAATTGTAGAATCATCTGCATACATTCATATAGTAGCCTTATCTAGTACTAGTGGTAAATCATTTGTAAAGATTGTGTATAATAAAGGCCCCAAGCAGCTCCCTTGAGGCACTCCACAGCTGATCTCCCTTTCATCAGAATAACTGCCATTGAAATAAAGCTGTTGTTTTCTATTTGTTAAATAACTTTTCAACCATAACATTGCTGTTTGTGAAAACCTATAACATTCTAACTTTTTAATCAATACTTCATAGTCAATAATATCAATAATATCAAAAGCAGTTGTAAAGTCCAGCAAAACTGCTCCTACTAATTCCTTTTGTTCTATATCCATTAACCAATCATCTGTCATCTGAGCTAGGGCAGTCGCTGTGGAGTGTCCTTTCCTGTATGCATGTTGGTAATCTGTGGTTAAATTATTTAAGGAAAAATAAGTTCTAATTTGTTCACAGACCACAGTCTCCATTATTTTACTTAACACAGGCAGTAAACTTATAGGACGACTATTTGGTCCAGAAAATGACTGTCTTGCATTCTTTGGCAGTGGTGTTTTTTTGTTGTTTTTTTGCCTTTTTTTCATTCTTGAGGACATAACATTTCTGTCAAACTTTGGTTAATGATATGACAGATCACCGGGGCAATCAAATCAGCCACAATTTTTAGAAGTCTACCGTCCAATCCATCAATACCTGGTGGCTTATCTTTACAATTTCTCAACATATTTTCTATATAACTAATATTTACAGTATCAAAATTAAATTTGCATTTTTTCCCTGACATTATTTTATCTCTTATTAAAAAGTACGATGATTCATTGTCTATGTCTTGAAAATTATTTATTAAATTATTGATTTTTTAAATAAAATAATTATTTAGATAATTTGCTATCTTGGTTGGTTTGGTGAGAAAATATCCTTCTGTCTCCAAAAAAGATCGAATAGATCAATGATTCTTTCCCATCAGAGTGTTAAGTGTACTCCATACTTTCTTACTATCATTCTTTTTCTCGTTTATCCTATTTTCATAATATAATTTCTTTTTCTTTATATTTAATTTGGTTACAAAGTTCGTTAATTTACGGTACACTTGCCAGTCTGATTTAAAATGAGATCTGTTAGCTGTTAATTTAGCTTGATTTCGTTCTATCATACACTGCTCAAAAAAAATTAAAGGAACACTTTTTAATCTAAGTATTGCATCAAGTTAGTCAAATGTGGAATACTGATCTGGTCAAGTAAGTAACAGAGGAGGTTTTTAGTCAGTTTCAGCTGCTTTGGTGTTCATGAAATTAACAACAGGTGCACTAGAGGGGTAACCATGAGACAACCCCCAAAACAAGAATGAGTTTACAGGTGAAGGCCACTGATATTTTTTTTCCTTCCTATTGTTATCTGACTGTTTTTCACTAGTTTTGCATTTGGCTAGGGTCAGAGTCACTTCTGGTTGCATGAGGAGATACCTGGACCCTGCACAGGCAGTCCAACTCCTCCAGGATGGCACATCAGTGTGTGCCATTGCCAGAAGGTTTGCTGTGTCTCCCAGCACATTCTCAACAGCATGGAGGAGATTCCAGGAGACAGGCAGTTAGTCTAAGAGAGCTGGACAGGACCGTAGAAGGTCCTCAACCCATCAGCAGGACAGGTATCTGCTCCTTTGAGCAAGGAGGAACAGGATGAGCACTGCAAAAGCTCTACAAAATGACCTCCAGCAGACCACTGGTGTGAATGTCTCTGACCAAACAATCAGAAAGAGATGTAATGAGAGTGGTCGGAGGGCCCACCGTCCTCTAGTGGGCCCTGTGCTCGCTGATCGGCACCGTGGAGCTCAGTTGACATTTGCCATAGAACACAGGAATTGGCAGGTCCACCACTTGTGCCCTGTGCTTTTCACAGATGAGAGCAGGTTCACCCTGAGCACATGTGACAGACATGAAAGGGTCTGGAGAAGCCGTGGAGAACATTATGCTGCCTCTAACATTGTTCAGCATGACCGTTTTGGTGGTGGGTCAATGATTGTCTGGGGAGGCATATCCATGGAAGGATGCACAGACCTCTACAGGCTGGACAATGGCACTCTGACTACCATTGGGTATCAGGATGAAATGCTTTGACCCACTGTCAGACCCTACATTGGTGCAGTGGTCCTGGATTCCTTCTGGTGCACGACAATGCCCGGTCTTATGTGGTAAGAGAAGTCATGCAGTTCCTGGAGGATGAAGGAATTGATACCATTAGCTGGCCCCCACACTCACCTGACCTGAATCCAATAGAACACCTTTGGAACATTATGTTTTGTTTCATCAGACATCATCAGGTTGCTCCTCAGACTGTCCAGGAGCTCAGTGATGCCCTGGTCCTGTTCTGAGAGGAGATATCCCAGGACATCATCCGTTGTCTCATTCAGAGCTTGTCCCGACATTGTCAGGCATGCATACAAGCACATGGAGGCCATACAAACTACTGAATACCATTTTGAGCTGCTGCCAAGGAATTTCAGAAAGATGGACTAGCCTGCCACATGAGTTTTTCACTTTTTCACATTTTGGGGTGTCTTGAATTTAGCCCTCTTGGGGGTTGATAATTTTCATTTCCATCAAACAATGTGGCATCTTTTCATTCCTAACACATTATCCAGTCCATACCAATATACATATCCAGATTGTTTTCCCCCACATTGAAATAATGACGTGTTTTCAAAGTGTTCCTTTAATTTTTTGGAGCAGTGTATATTCTTTATTTCATTATCCAGCCACGGTGTATTGATACTTCTGACGGTAAACTTCTTCATTGGCGCATGTTTCTCTGTCACTTTCATGAAAACATTATTGAACTTCATCAGCGCTGAGTCTGGATTAGTTTCCATTAAAACTTCTGACCAACATAGCCCACTTACGTCCTCTCTAAATTTGATCTGATCAAAGTTCTTGTATGATCTTGTAAGATCGTTATTCTAGTTGGTTTATCTACTACCTGTATGAGTCCACACGCACTTGCCATACACTGAAGCTTATTTCTCATTGAGCACGTTCCCTGCCAATCTATGTTCAAGTCCCCCATAAAGTAAGTTTCAAAGCCTAAATTACGTGCATTTTCTAGCATGTCACACACCATCTCAAGATGTAAATTATTTGTGCTTGGTGGTCGATAGCAGCATCCCATTAACAAAGGTTTTAAATGAGATAAATGTATTTGCAGCCATAATGCTTCCACTTCCAGCGGCATTAAATCATTCCTAATTCTCATTGGCAGATGATCCTGAATGAAGAGAGGGACTCCTCCTCCAAATGCATTTCTATCTTTTCTAACTATATTATATCCTTGTACATTCAGAACTGAATCCTCAAAGGTTGAGTCTAAATGCGTTTCTGATATTGCTCAGATATGTAACTGATCTCTCATTAATATTTCTGTGATCTCTGTTATTTTATTTCTAATGCTACATATATTTATATGGGCTATTTTCAGTCCTTTTTTTTTGGCAGTTTAGTGTGTCCCAATATTACGTAATTGATGAGTAACCTTCTTGATCATCTGACCAACCTGTTCTGGAGCTCTCTCTACAACACTTATCTACATGCAAAACATAAACTATTAAACATACAATAAAATAATTCTGAACATGAAGCCTTGCATTGACACTTAGCTTGTCCATGTCTTGAAGCTTAAAGTAAGCTGAGATCCACATGACTTTACCACATAACTTTTATTAATTACTTTATTTTTGATCTTTATTCTTTACACTTAACCTTATTACTTTACTCAGATTTTTAGCACAGCAAGTTTGTCACGCCCCTCTGGCTGCAGTGAGCTGGCTAATCAACCGGATGACAAAAGGCTGTGCGGAGAAGCACAGCCGGGAGAGATTATAATCAGCGCCACATAAAGCCTGGCGCTCTTCACCACTCCGACGCTGCATTATTGTCTACTCTCCACCATGCCATGCATCCTACTACCTGCTCCACGCCATTTGCTGTCTCTTAGACGTCACTCCCCTGGACTCTGCTTCTCTCTGGGATTATCAACGCTGCGCCCCAGCTCCTCGGACCACGTCACCCCTCCCGGATGAAATTACCTGTTCCGCTGCCGTCCTCTCATTCCCCGCCAGCTCAGTCTGCCCTGCCCATTCCCATCCTCCATAACCCGGACTGTATGTAACCCACCTTCCCTCCCTTCAGTTGGTTTATGTTTAGTTATACCTCGGCCTTCGGGTCCGTCCTTTGTTTAGTTAGTTCTGTTTTATTTTAGTTTTTACCTTGGCCCTTGGGTCCTCCTTTAGTTGGTTTAATTCTGTTTAGTTTTCCTTCCTGCTTTCTTCCCTCCTGTTTTATTTAAGATGTATTTCTGTTAGACCTACCTTCTTTAATTTAATTAAAATTATTATTAATTCACCCTGCTGTCTCCGCCTGCTGCATGGGTTCACTCTCCGTTTTGTGACGAAGTTACCATTTCATTTAATCTTAGAATATTATTCCATTATTCTCTTACATCCATTATTCTTTCTGTCAGGGCTCCCTCCTCACCCCCGTCCTTCCCACCTGACATCCCCAATACCCCCTTTCCCATCTGGTTTCTCTTCCTCTCCCTCTCATGCTCCTCTCCCCCTCTCCTGTTCCTCTCCCTCTCATGCGCCGGTCTCCCATCTGCTCCTCTGCCCTGTCTGTCTTGCTGTCTCCCATCCACTCCTCTGCCCTCTCTGTCTTGCTGTCTCCCATCCGCTCCTCTGCCCTCTCTGTCTTGCTGTCTCCCATCCGCTCCTCTGCCCTGTCTGTCTCGCTGTCTCCCATCTGCTCCTCTGCCCTGTCCTTCCCTCTGCAGCTCGGTGCCTGAGTGGAGTCTAGCTTCCCAGCTGACTCCACTCAGGCAATCAAACCACCTCTACGGCTCCCGGACAGCTGACGATCATCGACCTGATTACACACCTCAGCAATAAGAACCGGCTCATCCTTCCACTCCCTGCCAGATTGTTGAACAAAGACCCCACAGTCAGTTCGCTCTCTAGCCTCCTGTTTAATCTGTTAAGTTTTGCCTTCTCTTATGTTGTTTTCTCCTGCTCCTCGCCCACAGTTCAGCTGTCCGGGATCCCCGCCATCCTCCTTCCCCTCCGGCTCTCCCCAACCTAGTCATCACCGGTTTCCCCCTCCTGGACCCCTCTGTTCCTGCCTGGATTCCCCGTTCCTGCCTGGACCCCCATTCCTGCCTGGACCCCTTCTGTCCCTGCCTGGACCCCCCCGTACCTGGCCAAAACCCCCCACTACACCAGCCGCTCCCCGCTCCTGCACCCTGGTTTTCCCCCCACCGAGCCACTTTTCACCCCTAACAATAAAGCACCTTCATTCCAGCCAGCCTTGGTAGTGTGGCTCTCTGCTCGGGTCCAACCCGCTCGTACGTGACAGAACAATCTGGCCAACAATGGACCCGGAGAGCCCACTACCAGGGGTTGGACCAACCATTTCCCCCCACAGCCCAGCAGCTTACCCCGATGGTCTGGTTTTTCCCCTGTTCCCCGTTGGCGACCCAGCTATTTTTTATCAGTCCGACGAGGCATTCGACTACATCAGGCCTCTCTACACCCTGCGTGACGTGAGGAGAAATTCCACCGAGCAGGCGGTCAGGGACGCTGCAGTTTTGGAGGGTCGAAGAAAGGCAGCAGAGAAACCGCACTATATTCCACACCTTCCTGAAAGCCTCCTCGAGTTCTTCAATGCTCCCCTGACTGACCTGCCCAGCCCTGTCTCCCCGTCAGCCGCCAAGCGACCTGGCTGTCGGAAACATAATGCCAGGAGTTGCCGCGGCTCCCCGGCTCCAGTTCCACAGAGACCCCATGCTATCACTCCGTCTTCTGTCTACATGGGAGCCATATTCCTGTCATCCACTCCCCAGAACCAGACCCCGAGCCAGACCTCTGTTCCCCAGAACCAGGCCCCGAATCAGTCCTCCGTTACCCCCAGAGTCCTTTCCCCCATCCCTGAGGCTCTGAGAGCGGCCTCCACAACCCTCGGCAGGCTAGTGGCCGCTCTGCCCCTCATTATGTGGGCTGAAGTCTCGCCCTCTGTCACCACAGCACAGAAGGCATTCGGAGCCACCTTGGCTAGTTGGGAGGAGCTTCTAGCTGCCCAGGCGACCTACGGAGACTATTTTACCATCACGACAGATCCTGGAGTGCTCAGAACTGCCGCCTCATTCCTGGAGGTGCTTAACAAAACCTCCGCACTTCTGGAGGGACTCAAAGCTGCCTCAAACCAGATCCAAGAGCGGCCCGATGTCCCCTCACCTGGTGGCTCTCCTGGCGGCCAACCGGACCCAGTTTCCCCGCCTCCTGTTCCCGTGGGGGTCGACGCCCCGCCTCCTGTTCCCGCGGTGGTCAACGCCCCGCCTCCAGTTCCCGGGACCTCGGCGGCCTTAGAAAGACTTAAGGTCTCCCCCGAGTCCCTTAAGAGGCTCTGCGCCTCCCCTTCAGCGCCGCCCCCGGAGGGGCCCCTGGATCCTGTGCCGCCCCCGGAGGACCCACCGGCCCCGTGTTCAGTCCTGCCCCCGGAGGACCCACCGGACCGGGCTCCGCCCCTGGAAGGAGTCCGCCTCTGCCGGTCCTCAGTCCGGCCTCCAACCCAGTTCCTTGTCCGGCCCCCGGGCCGTCCGCCGGAGCGGCTCCGCCTGTCTGTCCGGCCCCCCAGGCCGTCCGCCGGGCTTAGATCTCGGTATGGAGTAGACGTGTATTTGCGAGCTCCGACTCAACTTCATCATTATCTCACCCTAATTGATTATTTAAGCTCTACTCCACAGACTTTAAGTGAGTTCCAACTCTGGTAACGGAATGACAAAGCCCAAAGCCAGTAAACAAAAAGAGAAAGGCGCTGGAGACGAAGCCTTAAACGACCGGGTAAAGCTAGCAGACTCCGAGGAAGCTAGTGCTAATACCAGCGCTGCCTGTGCATCAGGCCCTGCCACCAACGAAGACGTCCTGGCAGCCATTATCAGATTTAACACTACGGTGGATATGAGGTTTGCTGAGCTCAATGTATCCATCTCTAGTCTCAAGACGGCCCTATCTGAAGTCTGCGACCGAGTGTCTTCAACTGAGGCTGCGGCCGAATCGCATGATAGGCAAATTACGGAACTGGAGAAGCGATGTGACGGGTTAGCAGCCCACTGCTCACACCAACAAGCTAAGCTGGAAGATCTTGAGGCACGTTTACGCCAGCAGAACATCCGCATCATTGGTATCCAGGAGAAGGCAGAGAACGGCAGACCGATGGAATTTGTTTCAAAGCTGCTCCCTAAATTGTTAGGATATGACAACTTTGACTGACCAATCGAGATAGATCGAGCCCACCGGAGCTTAGCTCAGGCTAAAAATGGAAGAGCGAGAGCCATCATTGTGAGGCTACACTACTTTCAGGAGACAGAGCGTGTGCTGCGCCTGGTGAGAGAGAGAGAGGTCCACTGCCGCCCGGTGTTTATTTTCCCCAACCTCACCTCAGCTACTATGAAGAAATGTCAGGGTTTCCAAGCCATTAAAGCGAGGTCCAGAGCCAAAGGAATTCGACATAGCTTCTGTCACCCCGCAAGGTTTGTGGTAACTGTTAACAATGACACTGCAGCGTTCGACACTCCAGCGGAGGCTGAGGAATTTCTGGTACGGGAGGTTGTGGACTGGCGCTCGGAGACTGAATGAAGCCAGAGATGGAACAATCAGTCATCACTACTTTCGTGATGGTGGGTAACTACAGATCACGTAATGTTCAGAAGACTGGGTGAGGTTAAATAATAACCCCTTGTGAAGGACTGTTTTGAGTGTTGAGTCGGGTGGCCCTTTCATGGGTGAGATGAAAGAGCATGCTGCGAATCCTCCCTTTGGTGGATTGCTGGGGCTATCTTTAAGTCGGGGGTATGGAGACACCGCTCCATGTTCAGTTGGGTTGTGTTTAAGGTGGTGGGGGGGGGGGGGGGAGTTCTCTCAGTTCCTGGGTGGGTTGTTACTGCACATCTGTCTGTTCATGT
Source organism: Acanthochromis polyacanthus (assembly GCF_021347895.1). NCBI lineage: Eukaryota > Metazoa > Chordata > Actinopteri > Pomacentridae > Acanthochromis > Acanthochromis polyacanthus. The sequence continues at coordinate 23,127,260 of NC_067133.1, read as the reverse complement.
TCATGTTTTAAAGGTAGTTTCACAGTCATGCAACTATCTGATCTTTAAAAATATGCAAATGTATATTAACTAGTCCACATAGACGGAACAAAGGTGAGATCCATCTGGTCAGCTGGAATGTACGAGGGATAAATAGTCCTCTGAAAAGAGGTAAAGTATATACACATTTTTGTACAATGAAGGCTGATATCTGTTTACTCCAGGAGACACATATTAAGAAAATGGCTGCTAAGGTCCTCAGTCCATCCTGGGCCTCTCATGTATATCAGTCAAATTTTAGCACAAAAACAAGGGGTGTTGCAATTTTAATTAGAAAAAAATGTACCATTTATCCACACATAAACCATCTCAGATGAAAGGGGGAGGTATGTAATGGTCAGTGGGACACTAAATTCTGTACCAGTGATACTGATCAATGTATATGGGCCCAACTTTGATGATCCGGCATTTTTTCAAAGTCTTTTCAATAAAATGCCAAATCTTTTGGATTCCAAGATAATTATTGGGGGGATTTAAACTTGGCTTTGGACCCAGTCTTAGACAGGCAGCGCCCCCATGCCAGTTCATTCAAGAGTGGTGAGACACTTAAAAAACTAATGCAGCTTCACAATCTAGTGGACATCTGGAGGCTCCTTTATCCCACTAAAAGAGATTTTTCGTGTTTCTCTGCTGTACATAAGTCCTACTCCAGGACTGATCTTTTTCTGTTAGATTCCAAACTATTGTCATCAGTACTGAGCTGTTCATATCATAATATACTGTTATCAGATCATGCCCCTGTATCTCTGTATCTTAAATTGAACTACAGAAGAGGGAATTACAACTGGCATTTAGACAACACCATGTTGAAAGATAAAGAATTTTGTTCTTATGTTTCAAGAGAAATTGAGTCCTATCTAAACACTAATGACACAGGAAGTGTTGATGATTCAGTTCTTTGGGAGGCGATGAAGGCTGTACTTAGAGGATGCATAATATTCTATGATGCAGCAGAAAAGAAAAAATCCAAGGTAAGGCTAAATGAAATAGATGACCTGTTGACCAACTTGGAGACTTCTTATGAAACAAACCAGAATTTAGAACTACTCAAAAACTTACAGCTTTGCGATATGAATATAACTCTATTATGTCAAAAAATGTTTCTAAATTACTGATACAAGTTAAGCAGAGGTACTTTGAGCTTGGTGATAAACCTCATAAATTATTAGCCCGCCAGCTTAAACAGTCGCAAGCTTCCAGAGCCATACACCGTATAAAGTTAAGAGATAATACTACACTTACGGATCCTGATAAGATTAATAGTCGTTTTGCAGAATTTTATGCAAATGTTTACCACTCACAATGTAAAGTAAATCCTGAAACTATGGAAAACTTTTTTTGAAAATTTAAATTTGCCTAAACTATCAACAGATGCGGTTGAGGCATTGGAAGCTGACATAACTCTACAGGAGATTAAAATGGTCATTTCCACATTTCCTAATAATAAAGCGCCGGGCCCAGATGGGTTCACCATAGAGTTCTATAAAGAATTCAGCTCTACAATATCACCTCTGCTTTTGTGTATGTTAAACCACTCTAAGCTAACATCTAAATTGCCCCCCTCCTTATATAAAGCCAATATCTCATTGATTCCCAAGACAGGTCGAGATCCAGAAGAAGTCTCCTCTTACCGTCCCATTTCGTTGTTGTCCCTGGAAACTAAAATTTTTGGTAAAATTCTGGCCAATAAGCTAAAAGGATACATATGTTCTATTGTTCATGCTGATCAGACAGCTTTCATGCCGGGTAGACACATGGTTTTTAACTTGCGGCATCTCTTGAATATCTTCTATGCAAAACATAATGATGAGGCTGTGGTTATTTCATTAGACGCACAGCGTGCGTTTGATCAAGTAGAATGGCCTTATATGATGTACACACTTAAAAATTTTGGATTTGGACCCTTGTTCACAAAATGGACTGAAATAATCTACTCACGTTCAACGGCTTCAGTGATTACTAATCACAACATCTCCTCTCCCTTTGCAATTCATCGTGGGACACGCCAAGGCTGCCCGCTCTCCCCATTCCTTGTCTCAATCATTATTGAACCCTTAGCTGCCAGCATCAGACAGAGCTCCCTGATATCTCCCATTGAGATATGTGGCTATAAACACTATCTCTCACTTTATGCTGATGATGTTCTTTTATATGTTTCTAACCCGAAATCATCAGTGACCCCCCGTTTGACACTGATTAATAATTTTGGCAGCCTCTCTGGTTTCTCTATTAACTAGGATAAGAGTGAAATGATGCCCATCTCCCCCCGGGTTGATTCAACTTTTTTACAGTCCACTCCTTTCAAGGTAACTTATAACACCTTTTCATATTTAGGCGTGACAATAACAACAAAAAAAAAAAAAACAGAGGATCTTCTGCGGCTGAATTGGCAGAATAGGGTTGAACAACTTAGGCAAAATATTGACTTCTGGAAAACTCTTCCACTCTCCATGGTTGGGAAGATTAATGCAATCAAAATGGTGGTATTACCACGTTTTCTCCACTTATTCCAATCTCTCCCATGCTATATTGGTGTATCCTACTTTAAACAATTAGACTCCATTATTACTCCCGTTCTTTGGGGTTATAGAAATGTCAGAATTTCAAAAAAGCATCTGTGCAAGACAAAGACAGCTGGTGGTTTCTCCCTACCAAATTTTAAATTATATTACTGGGCTTCTCAGCTATCCATTTTAGCGTGGTGGAAGAATGGCCCCCAGGCGACTGCTGACTCCTGTCCAGCCTGGTTGCTTTTAGAACATCTCCACTGCAATGATACATCCCTGCCTGCTCTCCTTAACAGTCCGATTAAAGTCAATAAATCACTCTATAATAATAGTTTTGTTGTCGGTAGTACTATAAGAATTTGGAAACAGATACAAATGCATATAAAAGCCCCGATGGTTTACCTAGACACACCTATTTGTGAAAATCATTCCTTTATTCCTGGCCTCAAGGACGCTGTCTTCCTGACATGGGGACTGAAAGGCATCTGTGTGATAGGAGACCTATATGTTGACGGGATTTTTGCATCTTTTACTCAATTATGCTCTAAATACAATCTTTCCTCAGCCAGCTTTTTTCGATATCTACAGGTCCGGGATTATGTCATGAAAAAGATGCCTGACTTTGGTGTTTTAACCAGGCATGAAGTCCTAGAGGCTATAAATAAATTTAATCCTGGTACTCGAGGGGCAATGTCATATTTTTATCGGATTTTGTGTGACATGACTACTATAGACATGACTGGAATTAGGACGGCATGGGAGAATGAGTTGGGAAGGGAGATAACTGACGAAATCTGGGGTGAATGTCTGAAAAGTATACTTGATTGTTCAGTTAATGCTAGACACAATCTTATACAGTTCAAAACAATTCACAGACTCTACTACTCGAGGGAGAAGCTGAATAGCTTTTTTGCCACTGTATCACCAATTTGTATTTGCTGTAAATCTGCAATTGGCAACTTGGCGCATTTACTTTGGTCATGCTTAAATCATTCTAGGAGAATATTTTTTCCATTGTTTTTCAGAGGCTTTTGGAATACGTTGTGACCCAGACCCACTCATAGCCATCATAGGGGCTTCCTATGCTTTACCATCAGCCAATAAATACCAGCGAGCCGCTGTTTTGTTCGGTATGGTAATTGCTAAAAAACTGATTCTGAGAGTGTGGAGGATGCACTCTGTTCCCAGCTTTAAACTATGGGTGCGAGAACTGGGTAACGCGCTGCACCTGGAACAACTAAGATACTGGTGGTCTAGTGGTTAGGATTTGGCACTTTCACCATCGCGGCCCGGGTTCGATTCCCGGTCAGGGAACCAGTTCTCATCTAACTGCTTAACAAGGTGATTTGTAAACAGAACTGTGTCAGAGACGCAGGTTTGATTCCAGCTCATGATCCTTTACTGCATGGGTTTCCTGTTGGGGGCGGCGTGGGTAGAGTGGCCGTCTTGTAACTGGAAGGTTGCCGGTTTGATCCTCGGCCCGTCGTGCTCATGTCGAGGTGTCCCTGAGCAAGACGCCAAACCCCTAATTGCTCCTGGTGGGTCGTGGTTAGTGCCTTGCATGGCAGCTTCCACCATCAGAGTGTGAATGGGTAAATGTGACATATCATGTAAAGCACTTTGGCTAAAAGCACTATATAAATACAACCATTTACATTAATAAGGATAAATCAAGCTTTTTTGACCGGATATGGGGGCCTGTTTTAAAACTTCATCATTGAGGTGAATGTAGTGAATGTCTAAACCTGTTATTGTCATCGTTATGTTCACTCTCTTTCAGTTGTTATTTGATTACTAACATGTAGCATATTGTTGCCTTGACTGTACTGCAGATAATTCAGCGGTGTGCAGGGTACTGTTTTGTTTTTGTTTGTAATTTTGTTGTATTTTGTAAAAATGAATAAATATATATTCAAAAAAAATTACTGAGATTTAGAACTCCCAGTTTAGCATGCAGCATATAGCAGGTATATTTTCCTTTTACATCAAGAATATGGAATGTTTTTTCCTCTGTATCTACAAGACACAGAATATCTATCACAGCTCATTTCTACTTTCACACATTTTGCATATATTCTCTGTGCAACTCCTACTTCTGTTCAACAGTCATGCCGTGCATTATCTTTTAAAACTAATTACTGATTTAACCCATTTTGTTATCATACATGTGTGTCCAATCTACAAAGATTTACAGTGACTATAAACCATATAAATTTTCAAATGGCTGAACCAATTAAGACTACAGTTTCACATTTCAACCACTTATGTTTATATATAAGTTTAAAAAAAAAACATAGTAAAGCAGAAGTAGTATTTATTTTTGACAAATACGCTACAGCTGTAAGGGTTCTGAGCTGTGGGGGTTGCTGTTTGTTTTGTTTTCTGTCTGTTCTGTCTCTCTCCTCCTGTCTCTCTCCCTGGCGGCGCTGGGTGGAGTCAGCGTCAGCTGGCTCCACTCAGCAATTAGTGTGTCTCCTGATCCAAGCAGCTGAGAGTCATTTGACAACCTACACCTCTGCCATAAAAGACCGGTTCCTGCTTCCACACCCTGCCGGAGCGTAAACTCTACCAGTGCCGTCAGTTCTCTATCCTGCCAAGTGAAGTATTCTAAGTTGTTGATTCTAGTCGCTAATTCTTGTCTGTCTCTCCTGTTCCTAGTCGGACTCAGCTGCTTAGATGAAGCTTCTTTTTGATGGACTGTTTGGAGTAACTACGGAGATCGCTGATTCTGTTCCTGGTCTGATTCAACTGGATCCCTAAAGCCCATCTATTCGAATACAGCTGGTTGAAGTAGAAACCTGCCCATGAAGAGACTGGCTGAGAGACCTAGCCGCCGACCCACTCTGTTTCCCCCAATCCTGGACTACTCCCAGCCGCTGCACACTCGTCTGTTTCCTGCAGCTTAGAAGACCTGGTTCCCGTTTCCCCTTTCCACATAGTTCTACCATTAAAACCCATTAAACTGCTGCCGTTCTCTCTGCGTGTTCTCTGTTGGGTTCAGCTCTAATCTGTTCCTTAACAGTACGCTCTGGCCAAAACATGAACCCAGAGAACATGCAGACAGGTTCAGACCAGCCCTCCTCTCCAAACGTTTTGCAAGCAGTTGCTAGCCAAGGACAATCACTGGAACAGCATAACAAAATGCTTCAACAACTCGCCCAGTCGAACCAGCAAATGAGTACCCAGCTTCTAGCAGTAACCAAGCAGCTAAATCAAGTATCCGCCATTCTGGCACAGCTCACTGTTGTTCAGACACCTCCAGCTCCGGTTCCTGCTCATCCTCCTGCCCCAGCTTCCGCTGTTCAAAACCCCGCTCCAGTCCAAGAACCACCTGTTCCCACCCCAGAGCATTATGCGGGAGACCAGGGAGTCTGCCAGGAATTCCTAATGCAGGTATCTTTAGTTTTCCAGATGCAGCCAAACACTTACCGTACAGAGGAACAACCCGGTCTCACAAGGATTCGTGAAACTATCACGTAAATTAATCTATGGTTACGTGCGCACCAACACGATTTCTCATATTTTACGTGTTGCTCACAACGAAATTCAAACCAATGTATTTCAAGCGGAGGACTTTTCATGCCACTCAGAACGTATTTCAAATGAATATTTTTAATGTAAACGCGTTGCGAATCAAAGCGGAGGACTTTTCATACCACTCAGAACGTATTTCAAACGAATATTTTCAATGTAAAAGCGTTGCGAATCCAACGCTATATTTTGCATTACATCGTCCCATACATATAATGTGATGCCTTTATTTTTGCTGCAGGATTTGGGTATTTGAGATTAAAAAACGTTAGTGTTTGTTTGTTTGCAAACGGGTTTGATTTTGTTTTCATATCTGAGTCTTAATCACACCTGAATAGAACGTTTAATTAATCAAATATTCCTCGTGTGTCATGTTTCTCCTCGGTCTGATTTAAGCGAGTTACGTAGGGCATTTTGAATCGGTATATTATATTTTTAATGTAAAAGCATTGCGAATCCAACGCTATATTTTGCATTCGCAGGGGCCGGCAATTAGATGTGGCTTCGGGCCAAAATTTGTGTAAACATTATTCGGCGGTTTGACCGACGGGCCGGTGCGCTGGTATTTATTAAATAATTTTGATGAGTGGGTATCCGATACCTGTATAGCTCAGCACGTTAAGCAGGTGACTCATGTACAAGAGCTGGTCTCGGACGCGGGTTCGATTCCGGTTTGCTTTATTATAATATTTTGGAAGTTTTTCATACACAAATGCAGATTTCTAAACGGACTGCTGTAAAACTTTTTAACATGATTGAAGATATCAAACTCAAGGACAACTCCTAACCCATTGGACATTCATGCGGACAGACTCCTGTTTCAATTTAAAAAAAACAAAACAAAACAAAACGTGCAGCACTTCGGCACCTTTCTTCTTCGGTGGTGTCTGTGTAAAACAATGTCCAACATGCAAACAGCACACCTAGCGCCATGAAGCACAAAATGCAGGTGTAAATCAATGGGGTGCTGAACATAGTAATATTCATAGCGGAAATAATAGATAATAATAATAATGATAGGTAATAGAATATTCTGAAATTAAGCTCGACTGTAGACAGGTATTTTGCAAACACTGTAAACACACACACACTAATATATGTTAGAGAAGCGAATAATGGCAGCAAAGTCAATTATTTTATTAATTTGAAGAGACAATATATGATTACGCTATATACACATATATAAACAAAATACTGACTAATGAACACATATTTTTATATAAAACAATAGACAGAAGTTATATATCAGAGAAAATTATTATATAAATCACATATAGACTATCAATATAATTCATACATATATATTAAAAAAGATATGTCAGAAAATGATATTTTATATATATATATATATATATATATATATATATATATATATAGTTTTATATAGAAATATGTGTTCATTAGTCAGTATTTTGTTTATATATGTATATATAGCGTAATCATATATTGTCTCTTCAAATTATTAAAATAATTGACTTTACTGCCATTATTCGCTTCTCTAACATATATTAGTGTGTGTATGTGTGTGTTCATAGTGTTTGCAAAATACCTGTCTACAGTCGAGCTTAATTTCAGAATATTCTATTACCTATCATTATTATTATTACCTATTATTTCCGCTATGAATATTACTATGTTCAGCACCCCATTGATTTACACCTGCATTTTGTGCTTCATGGCGCTAGGTGTGCTGTTTGCATGTTGGACATTGTTTTACACAGACACCACCGAAGAAGAAAGGTGCCGAAGTGCTGCACGTTTTGTTTTGTTTTGTTTTTTTAAATTGAAACAGGAGTCTGTCCGCATGAATGTCCAATGGGCTAGGAGTTGTCCATGAGTTTGATATCTTCAATCATGTTAAGTTTTACAGCAGTCCGTTTAGAAATCTGCATTTGTGTATGAAAAACTTCCAAAATATTATAATAAAGCAAACCAGAATCGAACCCGCGTCCGAGACCAGCTCTTGTACATGAGTCACCTGCTTAACGTGCTGAGCTATACAGGTATCGGATACCCACTCATCAAAATTATTTAATAAATACCAGCGCACCGGCCCGTCGGTCAAACCGCCGAATAATGTTTACACAAATTTTGGCCCGAAGCCACATCTAATTGCCGGCCCCTGCGAATGCAAAATATAGCGTTGGATTCGCAATGCTTTTACATTAAAAATATAATATACCGATTCAAAATGCCCTACGTAACTCGCTTAAATCAGACCGAGGAGAAACATGACACACGAGGAATATTTGATTAATTAAACGTTCTATTCAGGTGTGATTAAGACTCAGATATGAAAACAAAATCAAACCCGTTTGCAAACAAACAAACACTAACGTTTTTTAATCTCAAATACCCAAATCCTGCAGCAAAAATAAAGGCATCACATTATATGTATGGGACGATGTAATGCAAAATATAGCGTTGGATTCGCAACGCTTTTACATTGAAAATATTCATTTGAAATACGTTCTGAGTGGCATGAAAAGTCCTCCGCTTTGATTCGCAACGCGTTTACATTAAAAATATTCGTTTGAAATACGTTCTGAGTGGCATGAAAAGTCCTCCGCTTGAAATACATTGGTTTGAATTTCGTTGTGAGCAACACGTAAAATATGAGAAATCGTGTTGGTGCGCACGTAACCATAGATTAATTTACGTGATAGTTTCACGAATCCTTGTGAGACCGGGTTGAGAGGAATCACGAATCGCCTGCACTCTCAGTCTGCTTACTGGGAAGGCACGGCATTGGGGAAGAGCGGTGTGGATGTTCAACGATCACATCTGTGGTTCATTTCAGTCATTGGTGGAAGAGATGTGTCGAGGCCAGAATGCTGGGAAACGTCTAAGTAACCTGACTCAGGGCGAGATGAGTGTGGCTGATTATGCTGTGGAGTTTCGGACGCTGGCAGCCGAGTGTAAGTGGAACGACTCCGCACTCCAGGAAAATTCCTTCATGGACTTAATGAGCGCTTAAAAGATGAACTCGCCTCCGAGGAGCAGGCCAAGGATTTAAATACACTCATCGACCTGACCATCCGCCTAGACAACCGGCTCCGGGAGCGACGCCGGGAGAAGGTAACGCTAGCCTCCCAGTTCACTCAGCCTCGACGTCCTATCTCGAACTGGGTCTTTCCTGCCACCTTTGGTTCCCGTGCTGGTTCCAGTCCACCTGATCGTCCAGCTTCTCTGACCCCGCAAACACCCGTCCCAACGGTCCACTCGAGCACAAGGGAGGAGCCAATGCAACTCGGTCGGGCCCGCCTCTCCGAGAAAGAGAAAGCGTTGCATCGCCAGAGGAATGCCTCACGGTGAGTCATTATGCAGCCGGCTTTCCGGTGAAGTCAGGAAAAGACACGGCTCGTCAGTAATGGGAGGGATTCTGGCGAGCCGCACTACTTTGAACCCCTCTTCATCACAGCTACACGTCCAGACGACTCTTCACTTGGGTCAGGATCAATTCTCCATCTCAGCACTGGTGGACTCAGGAGCAGAGGGAAATTTCGTTGATGAGGATCTGGTCCGCCAACTTCAGATTCCTACTGAACCTATCCACCCTCCTCTGTGTGCTTTGGCGTTGAATGGACAGAAGCTGGCTTGAGTTCAGGTACAGACACTCCCCTTTACTATTCTTATTGCTGGTAATCACTCCGAATCTATCTCCTTTTGCATGTTGCTGAACCTTCACACGCCTGCGGCTCTTGGGCATCCCTGGTTAGTGCAGCACAACCCCCACATAGGTTGGAGCCAAGGGAGAATTCTGACTTGGAGCCCAGCCTGTTATTCTTCTTGTTTACACTCTGCGCCACCTCCTGGCAATCCAGTTCCCTCTGCCCGGGTAGTTCCTCCGGACCTGTCCAAGATCCCAGCCGAATATCATGACGTAGCTCAGGTGTTTGATGAGGATCAGGCTTTGTCGCTTCCACCCCACCATCCTTATGATTGTGCTATTAAACTCCAGAAAGGCGCCACTATTCCCTGCGGCAAGTTGTACAAGTTGTCAAAACCCGAGAACACAGCGATGGAGGAGTATATTAGAAACTCTTTGGCTGCCGGTCTCATTCGCCCCTCAACATCTCCTGCGGGTGCTGGGTTTTTTTTGTCGGAAAGAAGGATGTTGGACTACGTCCTTGTGTGGACTTTCGGGGGTTGAATAAGGTTACTATCCGCAAAAAGTATCCGCTCCCACTCATCGACTCAGCCTTTACCCCATTACACGGCGCCACCATATTCTCAAAACTGGACCTCCGCAATGCTTATCATCTAGTGTGGATTAGAGAGGGAGATGAATGGAAGACCGCCTTCAACACACCGCTTGGTCACTTTGAGTATCTGGTCATGCCCTTTGGTCTTACAAATGCCCCTGCAGTCTTTCAACACCTGGTTAACGATGTCCTTAGGGATTTCCTGAACCGGTTCGTTTTTGTGTATCTCGATGATATCCTGATCTTCTCCCGCAGCCTAGAGGAGCACCGTCCGCACGTTCGGAAGATCCTGGAATGCCTTCTTGGAAACCGTCTGTTTGTGAAGGCGGAGAAGTGCGAGTTCCATGTGCTGATGGTGTCCTTCCTTGGTTACATCATTGCTGCGGGGAAGATCAGGATGGACCCAGTTAAGGTGGCGGCAGTGGAGGGTTGGCCGGAGCCTGGAGACCGCAGACAGTTACAGCGGTTCCTCGGTTTCGCCAATTTCTCCCGCCGCTTCATCAAAGATTACAGTTCCCTGGCAGCTCCTCTCACCGCACTAACCTCCACGTCACGTAAATTTGTCTGGTCCCCTGAAGCACGTTCCGCCTTCCACAGTCTAAAGTTTTGTTTTACCACAGCCCCCATTCTCGTCCAGCCAGACCCGCACAAGCAATTTATTGTAGAAGTAGACGCCTCGGATGCCTGAGTGGGGGCGGTCCTCTCTCAGCGCACCGGTGAAGGTAACAAATTACATCCTTGTGCCTTTTTCTCTAAAAAGCTTTCTCCCCCAGAGAGGAACTATGACATAGGCATGTAACGATATGAAAATTTAACATCACGATAATTGTTATCAAAATTATCACGGTTATCGATATTATCACGGTATTGTGAAATATGTTCAAAATGTTTAAAAAGTACTCATAGGCACACTTAAATCAATGAACAACATTTTTATTATAGAAAAACCAATCAAAATATAAACTTAAACCTTAAATAACATATTAATAAACTTAAAAAATTAAAGCGGGGACCTTAAAAGAGCCAGGAGGTAGTCCGTTTGCTTGAAAGCAACATTAGGAATAACAAAGTACAACAAAAAAAGTAAGCTGCCACTGCCTCATAAACATTAACAAATAAATAAAATTTAAATAAAATTACATTCTTTATATTGTGCAAATTGCAAGAATCTTCACATTCAGTGCTTGGAAAGATCTAGTCTTACAAATATAATATAATACAATACAATAACACTACTATATAAAACAAAGTAAAGTGGATGTAAGAACAATACATGACCACTGTGACCGAAGAAGTAGAAGCTGTTGGAGGATTTGTCCTGGTTCTGTCCACTACAGGCCCTCTCTGTAAATAAGAGGAAAGCAAATTTCTAATGGTTATTATTAAATAATAATTATTATTCATCATCACACACGCGCACGCACCCCCCTCCCCAACCACCCACACCCACACAACATGTAACGCTGTCTTCTGAACATTAACCGGCCGTTGATTCTATGTCTGACTTTCTGTCGGCAACAACCGTGCATTTAGCTTTAGCCACGGAGCTAGTATTGTGCCGGAGCAGAAACGAGACGAACACGCACAGTTTTCATGGTTCCCTAAGCCCCACATGCATTCATTTCAAGTTAACTTACCTTTAACTCACTGCACAGTTGCGGGTAGTGGTCCCGTAGATGAGCCAGCATGTTGGACGTGTTTCCACCCTTTGCCGACATTTTCTTGTGGCATTTTCGGCAGACTGGGCTGCTTTCTTCCACCAGTCTCCCTTGCGCGTCTTTATAAAATCCGAAGTACGGCCAGACTTCAGACTTGGTACGTTTGGACGGTGGAAAAATCTCTCCACTGCCGGTAGTACTGCCCTCCTCCATATTTACGAGTTGTTTACTGTGCAGTGCGCATGCACGCGAGGCGCATGTGTCCGATCGGCTGGATGCTGCTGCACTTCTCACAACAGTAGTAGGCCTATTCCTGAGATTTTCCGGATTGTGGCAATCAAACACGGTTTAATGGTAATTAAAATTTGAAACGGTAGTACTAACCGTCAGACATTTTACCGCGGTTTATCATTTTAACCAATAATCGTTACATCCCTATGTGGGGAATAGAGAACTTCTGGCGGTGAAGCTGGCGTTGGAGGAGTGGAGACACTGGCTGCAGGGGACAGAACAACCGTTTTTGGTTTGGACGGATCATAAGAATCTCCAGTACCTTCAAACCGCCAAACAACTAAACCCTCGGCAAGCCAGGTGGTCTCTGTTTTTTGACCGGTTCCATTTCACACTGTCTTACCGCCCCGGTTCCAGAAATGTTAAACCGGATGCCCTGTCCCGCATCTATTCAAAGGATGAAGCCCCTAATGTTCCTGAACCCATTCTGTCCTCCTGCCACCTGGCTTGCCTGAGGTGGGAGATTGAGACTACAGTTCGTCAGGCGCAGCAGGACCAACCCGACCCCGGAGGGGGTCCTCCCAATACCTTATTCGTTCCGGATGCCGTCCGAACCAATGTTCTCCAATAGGCCCACTCCAGCCAGTTCTCTTGCCACCCAGGGAATTTCAGGACACTAGCGGTTCTTCGCCGGAGGTTCTGGTGGCCGTCCATGATCCGGGATACTCGTGAGTACATCTCTGCCTGCTCCGTCTGTGCACAGAACAAAACTTCTACACAACCTAGCTCAGATCTTTTGAATCCCTTACCTATCCCTAGACGACCTTGGTCCCACATTGCATTAGACTTTGTCACTGGCCTTCCCCCTTCACAGGGCAACACCACGATCCTGTCTATTATTGACCGTTTTTCTAAGTCCGCCCATTTCATTCCCTTACCTAAGCTTCCTTCGGCCTGAGAGACTGCCGATTTGTCAGTCAGTCATGTTTTTTGTCCTCACGGCATTCCGGTGGACATTGTTTCAGACCGAGGTCCCCAGTTCACTTGTCAAGTTTGGCGATCTTTTTGTTCTGCATTAGGGGCCAAGGTCAGTTTAACTTCTGGATTTCATCCCCAGAGCAACGGCCAGATGGAGCGGCTCAATCAGGAGATGGAGGCCACCCTCCGGTGCATAACATTTAAGAATCCTAGCTCCTGGAGTTCCCATCTCCCCTGGGTGGAGTATGCACACAACACCCTCCCCAACGCCACTACCAGCTTATCGCCTTTTCATTGTGTTCATGGTTACCAGCCCCCCCTTTTTCCCGAGTTAGAGAAAGACATTTCGGTTCCTTCTGTGGCTGTCCATCTTCGTCGATGCGCCACCCTCCTCCGGTCATCTCGTAGTATGCAGGACCAGGCCAACCATTGTAGATCTGTGGCGCCTGTTTACTCCCCTGGTCAGCGGGTCTGGCTTAGAGCTAAAGATCTTTCCCTCCGTGTTCTGTCTAAAAAGTTAGCACCCCATTTTGTTGGTCCATTCATAGTCGATCGTATCATCAATCCTTCTGCCGTCTGTCTAAAATTGCCGCGTTCTATGCGTGTCCATCCCACATTTCATGTTTCTCAGATAAAGCTGGTTCAGGAGAGCCCTTTGGTCCCACCCCCCCGAGCCCCCCCACCCCCCCATATGTTGGATGGCAAACCCATTTATACCGTCTCCCGTCTCCTAGATGTGCGCCGTAGGGGAAAAGGTCTGCAATACCTTGTTGATTGGGAGGGTTATGGTCCAGAGGAGAGGTCATGGGTTCCCCGCAGTCGGATCCTGGATCCGGACCTTGTCAGGGACTTTCACCGTTCCTACCCGGGTCGAGGATTGTGTTGTTTTTTTGTCTGTTCTGTCTCTCTCCTCCTGTCTTTCTCCCTGGCAGCGCGGGGTGGAGTCAGCATCAGCTTGCTCCACTCAGCAATTAGTGTGTCTCCTGATCCAAGCAGCTGAGAGTCATTTGACAACCTACACCTCTGCCATAAAAGTTCCTGCTTCCCCACCCTGCCGGAGCGTAAACTCTACCAGTGCCGTCAGTTCTCTATCCTGTCAAGTGAAGTATTCTCAGTTGTTGATTCTAGTCACTAATTCTTGTCTGTCTCTCCTGTTCCTAGTTGGACTCAGCTGCTTGGATCGAGTTTCTTTTTGATGGACTGTTTGGAGTAACTACGGAGATTGCTGGTTCTGCTCCTGGTCTGATTCAACTGGATCCCTAAAGCCCATCTATTCGAGTACAGTTGGTTGAAGTAGAAACCTGCCCACGAAGAGACTGGCTGAGAGACCTAGCTGCCGACCCACTCTGTTTCCCCCAATCCTGGACTACTCCCAGCCGCTGCACACTCGTCTGTTTCCTGCAGCTCAGAAGACCTGGTTCCCGTTTCCCCTTTCCCCATAGTTCTACCATTAAAACCCGTTAAACTGCTGCCGTTCTCTCTGCGTGTTCTCTGTTGGGTTCAGCTCTAATCTGTTCCTTAACAACAGCAAGGTGCAGTTCTCTTTTTATATATCACAGTTGACATCAGAGTGCAGAGTCAGCCATAATAGGGCCTATGGAGCAAATAGTATTAAAAGGCCTTTCTACAGGGCCCATAAGTAGTATGCTGGCAACACTGCAGCTTGAACCCAGACCTTGTGATCAGAAAGCCAGGGTTTCAACTGCCGTGGCACAACAGTCTCAAATAAAGGCAGGGCACACTCAGCTTCTGAGGAAGCTGGAGCACTCAGAGAAAATCCATGGAAGCAGACCAGAAATATAATTGCAAAATACAGTGAAAATCAAAGACTGATAACATTAAAGAAAAATCAAGATGTTTGATCATCGATATACCAACCATTTCATAACTATGTGATTTGTTTCTCACTTGTGTCAGATCCCTCAGCTCACACTGTGTTTGAATAAATGTTAGGTAACACAGGATTCAGGGCTGTACTTCAGGCTGTTTACTTAGTTTACACATGTAATATTTCCCTAATGTGTGATGTATAGCAAATCTAGGTGAGGGGTATTACAGTTGCAATGACATATGAAACTAAAGTTACTTCCTCACAGTTGAATGTGTTGATGTCTGAGAAATAAAGAGCAAGTAAAGGATAGTTTTTACTCACCTGGCTTGTTCCCTAGTGAGAGGGTAGCTGTCTAAGTCTCAGTGAGGGACTGGTGAAGGCGAAGGGGTCAGTCTCCTAATGCTGACCTTGTTACATGGAGTTTTCCAGGCAACATAATGCTCTTCTGGACTACTGTTTAACAAAAGTCTCACCCCATACGCGTCTGTTTCTCTGTGTCCTTATGCGTTTGTCATCTTATGTCGTCTCTCAACATTTTTCCTCTACATACAAAATAGTGAAACTTCACAGAATATATCAGATATATTTTCTATAGGGAAACAAATAAAGAGTGAAGTCTTCCATTCAGCATACTCTCAGCACAAAGTTCATTCAAAATGCAACAGTGTCAGATACTTGACACTTTACACTCAAGTTACAGACCACATCAGCCAGTCAAAGTAATGTGTTAAAACCTTACACATGCATTGTCAGTAATTGATAAAATACACACAGCAGGGTCCAAAACTGAGACAACAAGGTATGTCTGACGTGCAGCATTCATACAGAGTTTAGAAAAGCATGGAATATGGTTTTAGTAATTTCCAGGTCTTGAAAATTATGAAAAAAGAGGAGTATGGACAATGTTTGCATTTCGAGAATGCATGTTCTGTTTCCTAAAATTCGTAATTTCTGAAAACAAATTGATCATACAAGTACAGTGTATTTCTTGGCAGCCAGCACAGTCAAAATTACCAGTGTGGAACAGAGCAAGTTTGTTGTCATTGAAAGGAAGGCAACAAGTATAGCATGCAACTGAATGCACACTCATAGACAAAGCCGCCTCTATGTCTGTACAGTATAGATTCTGGCCCAAGTGCCTTATAAATAATTTGGACATTTGCAACCAAATAAGTATGAAAGAAAACATAAGCACACAAACACACAGCTGTGAACAAAAGTTTGCATATTTCCTTGTGGAAACTATCTGTAACATAACAGGGTTTCCACTGACTCCTATAATATTTAATTTTCCAAAGTTGAATAACTGAAATGCATGCATCTTTGTCACATAAAGCAATCGTGCATTTTGGTTCTTTGATAAATTTGTTATAGGTTGGAAATTTGACTAAATCTGCTAATGCTATTATTTTATTACATGTCCTTTGGCCATTTTCACCTCAACTAAGAGCTTTTGGTAGCCTTCAGTAAGACTTCTGGCAATTCAGAGATTCAAGCACAAGACAACAGAGACACAGGAGACAGGCATATGGAGTAAAATAGCATTTATTTACAAACCTCTATAAAAACTACAACAGAAAATGTTACTAGAAACTGTAGAAATGGAAGCAGTTGCACCATAGATATACTAGATGCCTCGCCAGCCAATGAGCGATGCGTCAGTGCGCCGCCATCTGGGAACGGGAGCAAGCGGGAGTAAACAAACCAGCGATAAGCGTGTTTATCACACACCGATTGCCAAAAAGCTCAAAATGCCACAGTCTTGTGCAGCCTGGGGCTGCACAATACAACGCAACCCAAACACAAGGGCACAAGGAATCACATTTCACAAGTGAGTATGTCCTTTCCATTGAACTTTTCAGAGATTTCACCAGTTATTGTAGCAGAAACCCATGGTATGATACCAAGACGTTGTCAGTCTGTCACTTCTTGATGTGGCTATATCTTTGGAGAAGTGCACACAGACAGGGGAGCCACCAGGGAGTTTGGGCCCCATGAAAAGAAATTTTACCGGGCCCCTGTAGCGCCGGACATAAGGCTGGCGAAAATATTTTGTGCTGTTTACATAAAACTGTGCATTTTAATGATATTTTTGACTATTATTTCCCATATTTGTGAAAAGGACAATGTGACAGTTACTTGGTAGGGGAAGCATTGAACACTCCGAATACTCTGAATACAATGTTTCATTTATTTACTGCAAGATTGATTCTCATTCTTCAGCATAAAATTTCCCCAAATTAATTTACATACCTGAATAATACAAAACTTGAACATAAAATAACCTCTTCCATTAAATAAATTGCAATTATCATCTGTGAAGAAACAGATAAAATAAAAAATAAACTGGCCCTTGGTCAACCTTTCTAACCAAGAGCCCAACGCCGAGCCTTCTCAGCAGCAAAATCATTGATCAGGTCTTTGAAGTCTAGCTTTCTAGCCAACTGACTTTCGATGGACAGCATGGCAAGACTGCAGAACCTTTCCTGTGACATTTTGGACCTAAAGTAGTTTTTTTAAAATCATTTTTAGCTTGCTGAAAGCTCTCTCACCACCTGCAACACTAACTGGCAGTGTGCAAAATATATGCAAAGCAATACACACTTCTCCAAAGATGCTTTGCAGCTGCAGCTTACAAATAGCATTCGGGAGTTCAAGAGGGGACAAGTTAGGGAGGAAACTGGAAGCGTATACACTGTTAAGGTGTCTTCATTTTCAAAATCAGGTGTAAGATCACCAGAATACTTTGTGATCAATGGTTGGCACAGAGAAGAGATTTTGTCCTCACTAATCTGCCCAACTTTCAGAACAGCAGAAAATGCATTCACAATATTTGCTGTGGTCTGGAACCTAGTTCCCAAGTCACTTATGATACTGTCCATAGCAGTAAAAAACACGGTGTTCCGAAACACAGTTTCTGCACTCTCCTGAGACCTCTCCTCTCATCATGGAATCTTCGCCTTTTCTTCTGGTGGCTGCAGTTGCTCACCTCCTTCCTCAGTTGTGGGTACTGGGGCTTGTTCAGGGGTAGGGGGCTCAAAGGCCTCATAGACACCAGCTGCTGTTGCTGCTGCACTTGACGTGTCTGTTCAAACATGCATCATTTTTACACGGGGGGAGGGGGGGGGTGATTAAATATGGGCAGCTTGCTAAATGTGAACAGTGAAATATAAAATTCCAGAGTTTTCTTCAAAAATATGAGCTAATATGGGGAGAAAAGTGAGCTAGCTTAAAAATCACAAAGTTAAGATAGAGTAGAAATAACAACAGGCTAATGTTCCAGAACTTTCCACCACATGAACCAAACCCACCTTGTTTTTTGAAAAACTGGGTAACATATTGCCGGCCCTTGGCCTCTCTCTCCTGCCTTATCTTTTTTTTCTTTTCGTTTCTCACTACCTGACTTCTGAGGCATACTGTCGTCACCCTACTCAGTCTGACTGAAGCACCGCGGCGTGCAGCAGTTCAGTGGATTCTGTAGGACTGAACCATTTTACATAAAAAGGGAGGGGGGGGGGCTTGAGAAATGTTTCCAAAACAAATAAACTTAGTGTTACCAGCACATTGTAAATAATATTATTTGTGATTATAAATTAACAAGCTAGTGCCATATTCATTTTGTCAGTATTATAATTTTATCAGGGGCCTTTCTGGGCCCCTGTTAATGATGGGCCCCGAGAATCCTTCCCCTTTTTCCCCCCTTTTCGGCGCCCCTGCACACAGAGATGGCAAATTGGGTTTCAGAAATAAACTCATACTGAACTTAGAAAAGGATATATTGTTTTTGATGAGCAGTTAATGAAATCAATATTATATCTAGCTTTTTTTCATGCACGCATGGAACACAAGTAAATTGAAGAATTTAGGCATGGTTCCAACTTTGTGCCAGCTTTGAAAATTCTTTAGTAGTAAAGCACTGAAAATGAGAAAAATAGAAAAACCCTCAAAATTTTTATTAACTTAATATTAACCTTCAACGTAATTTCAAGATAATTGTTCAAAGATGTTAATCCCATATGGAAATGCGGCACAAAAAAGGAATAATCAGTAGACTAAATAAATAAAACTTAGAAGCTGCTTATCATGGTGATCAGAGAAACCTGACATCACAACAGGTCAACAGAACAAACAGTTGCAGGAAAAGGGTCCCTAAAACTTGTTGTGCCGATTGACACCATCTCTTTGGGAGTGTAATCAAAAGACGACCTCGTAAGCTTTCAAATGAGCCATACCATGTCGAAATCTATGCATTACAAGGTAAGTTATGAGCGGAAAACTGTGTCTGTGTAATGGTTTCGCATATACCAGACGGTTGTTTACAACTTCACTCCCGCTCCAAGATGGCGGCGCACTGACGCATCACCAGCCTATGCTGGACAGTGGCGTGAGGCATCTAGTATATCTATGGTTGCCACAACCGAAACAGACCCCTGTGGGACAGACGGAAAAACTGAATACCAGACTCCAGTTGGAAAATAAGCAAAAGAAAAGAGCTACGGAGCTTGGACAGTCACAAACAAAACACTACACTGCATGAAAATCCAGATTATAGGCCCTGTGAATTGCCAAAAACCTACCAAGTTCCCGGCAGTTATCAGCGGTTCACAGGCGGTTATCTCTAAGTTTGCAGGTGCCGTAAATTGTCGTAAACGGACCCTGTCGGGTAGGGAGATGGGTGTGTGGGGCAAGAGGGAGAGTGAGACTTTACATCTAGGGCATGGCAGAGGTGTGAAAAACTAATTAGCATCTGGCCTGCCTGTATAGCATTACTCAGAACACCCACTGGATGAAGTGAGACATGGCAACAAAAAAACCGTGTCAAGATTGGTTGAAAGATCTGCTGCTATTGGTCCCCCCACCATCACCACCCCGTCACACACATAACAACAATAATGATGATGATTATTATTATTACTATTGTTAATATTTTAATAAATGTGTATAATTAGTTACCCTACGAACTTGTTAACCAATGGGCTATCCTACAATCAATTACATTAATTTAATGGGAGGGAAAAAATATTTGAAAAGATATGCTGGCAAATAAGGGTTTTACTGAATACTATAGCTGCAGTAGCTCTCAAAATGAAATTAAAACAAGATGCTCAAAATGTTCTTAAATACATTTTTAATTATACACACACACACACACTGTATTGCCAAAAGTATTCACTCATTCATCCAAATAATCAGAATCAGGTGTTCCAATCACTTCCATGGTCACAGGTGTATAACATCAAGCACCTAGGCATACAGACTGCTTTTACAAACATTTGTGAAAGAATGGGTCGCTCTCAGGAGCGCAGTGAATTCCAGCATGGAACTGTGATAGGATGCCACCTGTGCAACATTTCCTTGCTCCTAAATATTTCACAGTCAACTGTCAGCTGTATTATAATTAAGTGGAAGTGTGTGGGAACGACAGCAACTCAGCCACCAAGTAGTAGGCTACGTAAACTGACAGAGCGGGGTCAGCGGATGCTGAGGCGCATAGTGCGAAGAGGTTGCCAACTTTCTGCAGAGTCAATCACTACAGACCTTCAAACTTCATGTGGCCTTCAGATTAGGTAGTGTCTACAGATACGGACCCGTACCCGTAGCCTGTGGTCTATGGATACGGCACTTTCCCTTATCATAAATATTAATGAGACGGACATGAATATTAATGAGTCGGCTGATGAACGCGCTTTGTGATTGGCTGGTAATCCGACGCACATAAATATTAATGAGTCGGCTTGGTAATCCGCGTGATGAAGGCGCTTCCGTGATTCGAGGTGAATCTGCGTGCCGAGCCTGTCATGTCAGTCATCTGCTGTTCTCTTTTCTATCATGCATAATGTCTTATAAATATCATTATCTGACTTTTTCACGGACAGCGATTTGGGGGTTGAAATCAGCACTACTATTAAAAATAGCAAAACTTCTAATAAAGCAAAAACAGCAAACAAAACAAATGGCGGAACTAACAGCCAGCAAACTACAAGTATTTTTTTACCTTCAAAAGTAGCGACAGACTATTACATATTAACAACCTAAACAAAACCCTGACGTATTTTCTGCGTCTGTCAACATAGACACTGCACGTCAGTCACTTTAATGTTGGCGGACTGTTGAATGGCTAAGTTACATAACCACAAACAAATCTCACAATATCACAGTAAATCGAGTTTGTGGGTTTTTTAAAATTCATGCCGAATTAGAGAACTGCTCCTCACCATTCACGAGTTTTTGTTTCATATTCGACATCCTTAATTTTATCTTGTAAATTAGCGTCCGAAATTAAATGGGAACATTTGCAATGGAGTTCATCAGCCGCTTCCACCACTGAACGCGGTAAACTAATTAATAGGAACTGGACTTCAAACAATTTAAACACGGCGTCTAAAAGCGTAAAAACTGCAATGTCTAAAGTGTGAGAGGAGATGGTGTATTTTTGGTTAAATTATACAATGTTCGCTGTCAAAGTCATTCATATAAACTGCCTGTAATGTGCAGCAAATAGTAGTTAACCGGCGCCAGCTATTCAGTGACCTTAACGGGTCCGTACCTCTAGTACAGATGCTACGGGTACGGGTCCGTACCTCTAGTACAGATGCTACAGGTACGGGTCCGTACCTGTAGCATCAACCTTCAGATTAGCTCAAGAACAGTGTGCAGAGACCTTCATAGAATAGGTTTCCATGGCCGAGCAGCTGTATCCAAGCCATACATCACCAAGTGCAATGCAAAGCGTTGCACTGCATGAAAAGCCAGATTGTCGACCATGTGAATTCCGGAAAACCTACCTAGTTCCCCACAGTTCTCGGCTGTTCCCAGGCTGTGAACAGCCAGTCAGCAGGGGCTGAGAACGGCCTTAATCGGCCTTAAACAGAACATGTTTGTGGGGTAGGGGGGTGGGTGTGTGGGGCAAGGGGTAGTATCAAACATGTTCTGTTCTGATACTTCACACCTAGGGCAAGGCAGAGGTGTGAAAACTAATTAGAATCTAGCCTGCCTGTCTCCCGTGACTTAGGACACCGATTGGATGAAACAAGACATGGCTGCAGAAAAATACTGTGTCATGATTGGTTGATACATCTGTTGCTATTGGTCAACCTCTGGGCCATGAAATCCCTCCCCCCATCCCCCATCTCCTCACCCCCACTCATAATAATAATAATTATTATTATTATTATTAACACTTTAATAAATACGGGTCATGTAAAGTGTAAAAATTTGTTTGTCCCAGGCAGACGAGCGGTGGCATGTGTTAGCCGACCAGTAAGTGGGGGAGACCGGGGGAGAGCAGCCGGCGGACCCGCAGAGTTACAAATGACAGCTCCGGTGGCTTGGTGCTTTCCGGGTTTTTTTTGTTTTTTTTGGGCGCGGACCAGTGAGGCGGCAATTTCGGCAAAATTGTAGTGAGGCGGTGGCCTATACCAGCGAGGCGGCCCGCCTCGTCGGTCATATAGGAGGGGAAACACTGAAATATCAGGCTATAAGGACGTCAACCCAGAATTTCAGATCACACGTCAGCTGGTCTTACTTGGTTGAAGAATGGGCCGCTCAGAGGTTCGGCTGGGACAACGTTGCCTTGAGAGGAACTTAACTGCACGCCTTGGTGGATTCTCCAGCCATGCAGTCTGTGGCTGGGAAGCGTCTCGGCGTCCTGCCTTCTGATAGTTGTTGAGCGCCGCTGGTCCAATTCGACTCAGCACGAGTGGATCTCAGCAGATGGTGGAGAAAGAGCTGGAACAGTCCGTGTTCATCTGGGTTGACCTTGCCAAAATAACTTGATAAAAACTGCAGGCTCCAGTTCTATTTTGCCGGTCAGTTTGACTGGGGAACAGATAGGTGAAGGAGCCGCTGCAAACTGCCGAAACCGTGAAACAGGATCGAACTGGTTCTTGATTAAAAAAAAATCGCCGGTAAGCAAAATTGAGCTCTGTTTGTTGAGGTAGTGAGCGAAGATATCTATTCTTTGATTAAAGGAAAAATGATGACGAGTCGTGGTTAACAGAGGCCCGCTCTGTAACCAGGATAAGTTTCAGAGTGAAGGAAAAAAAGAAGAAGAAGAGGCGCCAAGAAGAAGAATCGCTCGGACGCAGTTTCTGGTAGCGAGTTAGAAGGGGAGAGAGAGCTAACAATTGTAAAATGGCTGTTTATATACCTTTACGTCTAAAGAAGGCGGAGGGCTGAAGGTTTTGGGCGCGACTTCCTTTGAATCTGGATGCCTCCCCCTTTGGGCTCTGGGAGAGGAGAGATGAGACCTAATCAAATAGTGGATTAAATATATTAAAATGCGCAAAAAGAACGGTCTGTTTACTTTCCTATGATCCTTAAACCATACTTTAAACAGTCGAAGATAACATATTACTGAATATACAAGCTAATCTAAAAATATATGAGTTATTAGTTCCTAATTATATGTTTGTGGGCTTTATCTATTATTATGTGTATCACAGTGAAAACAGGGTAATATGACAAACATGTAGTGACAAATAGAACAGTTTTCCATGTTTTTCAACCTGTATAAAGCAAAGTTTTATGGTTAATTCAGTGAAATCCTTGATAATGTCATGGTATTTCTACGTCAAGAGGGGGCAATGTTGAGCTGTGGAAGAAAAAATGAATTAACCAAACATCCTGTATTTTCCGAAATACTGAAGCTAGAAAAACGAGAGTTGATTCAAAATCCATCCATCCATCCATCCTCTATGCACCGCTTTATCCTCATTAGGGTCGTGGGGGGTGCTGGAGCCTATCCAGGGGACACCCTGGACAGGTCACCAGTCTGTCGCAGGGCTACATATACAGACGAACAATCACACCGACGGGCAATTTAGAGTACTCAATTAACCTCAGCATATTTTTGGACTGTGGGAGGAAGCCGGAGTGCCCGGAGAAAACCCACGCATGCTCAGGGACAACATGCAAACTCCATGCAGAAAGATCCCAGGCCCACCCCAGGATTCGAACCAGGGATCTTCTTGCTGCAAGGCAAAAGTGCTAACCACTACGCCGCTGAGCAGCCCTTGATTCAAAATGCGTAACAAATTCTTATTATGACATTGGCAATCCCAAGATCCCAACGTATATTTCAGAAACATGAGTTTGAAGTAAAGCTCTGTAACTGAACAGGGAGAGTCTTTCTGCAGCCTCTCAGGGGTGAGGAAGAGGTCACTAAAATATTTATGACTCTTATCTGATGGAGAGAACCAGAGACAGAGCGGAGGGTCAGCAAGGGGGCTTTCAGTTCAAAGCATTCTAACCAAAGGTGAGAAACAGTCTTACAATGGTGATTCTAAGGTGTGAAAGTTCTGTGAAACTACAGTTCTCTGCTTTACATGCAGGGGACCTGAGTGTCCTTCCTGTGAATGGTTATAATAGAAATCCATGGGTCTTTGTTTGCAGAAAGAAGGTTATCTTAACCAGGGTCAGAGGTCATCATAACGAATTTATGAGGTCTCTGGGAGATGTCTCTGGTGGATGGTACAGGGTTCTCTGGCCATAAAAATCCTCTTTGGAGCACTGTAGCTCTCTGAGGAGAGAGAGCTTGTCTTTATCTGTGAAGTGAGATCACCCCAGGAATTTCCAGGCCTCTTTAATGTGGATTTCGCCTACAAAACTAATACTTCTTACACTCTTTCTTCTCTGGTGACTCTGGGCAGAAGACTTCATGGCCTCTGCCTGATCCGCCAGTAGTTCCTCCGTAGAGTTTCAAAATGTGTTTTACAAGCAGCTGGAAAACAGTTAAATGAAGTCGTTATTACCTTAATTATTATTATTTCCTGCTGTTTTCAGTTTATGTTAGCTTTTGTTGCTGTTGATAAAGTCAGATAACTTGGAAAAATTTTATACAGGATACTTACATAGAAAGACGTCTGTCTCCACATCTTCCACATCTGAACTTGCAGCCAAAGTTTTAACTAAATATGTCCTGACTGCCTCATTGTGAGGCGAGCCCAGTCTGTGAAAATAAATCAGAACAATCATTTACTACTCACAGCAGAATAACGGTAGAGTCAGCTGTAAAGTCATTTAAAACAGTTTTAAATTAGCAGACACAATTTGAATGAATGAATACATGCATGGTTTACAATCTACAGTACAACAATTGTGTGCATTCAGCTCACAAAGAATTATTATTCATGCTTACAGTAAACATTATTTCTCACAAAAAAGAAAAGAAAAGAAAAAAGAATAAACAGTCTCACCCGTGTTCCTAAAACTACAAAACGGCAAAAAAAAAAGAAGTCACGTTTGTGAACAAAGATGGAGGACGACATGATATCACTGCTTAACGTTACCAATTCAGAAAATTGTGCCAAAACTCACTAAAAAATATCTTACAAATGGAATATATCCTAACCACAATTTTAGGACTGTGCTCTCCTCTTTTCCGCTGAATTTCCTCGCTGCTGGAGAACGTGTTTATTTGGGCTTCCATGGCGGACATCCTCTCCTGCAGCTCAGACACCGCTCCAGCTTCTGCTCCAGCTTCTCCTCCAGCGGTGCTCTCTGGCAGACAGCCCGCTGATAATGCTCAACAGTTTCTTCTCAGTGTCTGTTGCAGGTCTGACTGGAACCAGGCGGTCATGTGCAGGCTGTTCCATGCGAGGAGTCTGTAGTGAGTCGGACTGGGATACTGGGCTGCCATTGTAGAAATTCACATAACAAAGACTACTTCTTTGTCCGTTCATGTATCGCACGGTTCTTGTGAGACGATGCATATGATTGGACGAGCAACTCTAACGTGATGACGTCAGTGATGTAGCATTTCTGAAAGTAGCAGACTTCTCCAGGCCAACAGATTTTCTCTGTGCCTGCAAGATGAGCTTCTTTGATCAAGAGAAGAAAAGGCTTTGCTCCTTACAGTGATGTGGCTGTCCAGCCCGGTCTCACGGGGATTCGTGAAACTGTCACGTCAGTTTTTGTTTCGGTTTCGTGCGCACCAACACGATGTCGTCATGTTTTTCGTGCCGCTCACCACGAGCGAAACCCGCTGTGGTAATCACATCTGAAAGTGGTTTATACCGGCGGATTCATGACGATCTAAGCTGTCCATCGGCGTTTGCGGCCGCCGCTGCGGCCGCCGGACATTCTTTAAATTCCTATGCAAATTCGGCGGATTCATGACGATTTAAGCTGTCCATCGGCGTTTGCGGCCGCCGCCGCGGCCGCCATTGCAGCCACCAGACATCCAGCCACAGCAGCGGCCGCAGCGGCGGCCGCAAACGCCGATGGACAGCTTAAATCGTCATGAATCCGCCGGTATAAACCACTTTCAGATGTGATTACCACAGCGGGTTTCGCTCGTGGTGAGCGGCATGAAAAACATGACGACATCGTGTTGGTGCGCACGAAACCGAAACAAAAACTGACGTGACAGTTTCACGAATCCCCGTGAGACCGTGTTGGGCTGTCATATCATCTTGGATGAGCTTGATCTACACTACCAGTCAAATGTTTGGACACACCTTCTCATTCGGTACATATATACATCTGAAATTATGTTGTAAATAAAAGAAGTGTTAATATTCAGTATTAATCTACAATGTAGAAACAATACAAATAAACTAAAAAACATTGAATGGGAAGGTGTGTCCAAACTTTAGTCTGGTAGTGTGCATGCAATGTTGACAATGTATCATCAGATGTACCCTGAACACTGTAACTACAGTTGATCATTTTCCCATTTCATGCAAACTTGTAACATATTTAAATGATGGATCTAGAGCAGAAAGGTCAGCATATGTATATGCTGGGTGGTGTGTTTTAAGGAATCCATCCTTGAACCTCTGACAGAACCACAACCAGCCATTATAAAGCAGTTCATAGCTATTAATGTCAGGTCAGAGAGTACTATATATAGACATGTAATTGCAGGAGTTTCCAGGCTTCATCCCCATCCCAACAGACATTTTTATGGAAAGTCAGTAGAAATTTGGAAATTGAGGGAAACAGACACCTCATATTATCATTTCTCCCTGTTGAGGACATTGCTGGCAGATGTGTGATAAACACATCCACTGTACAGTTAAGCAACACGAGAAAAGGTGACTGTAATCATGCTGCTCTGCATGGTGTTTGAGATGTAGGATTTTGACAATGTTAAGTGCCAGTGATGTGCATTTTACTTTTATAAAAGCTGCATGAACCCTGATTCAAATGAAGTATAAACTGTATAGTTTTGTTTGTGGAGGGTCCTTTTTCTCTAAAAACCATTGCAAGTGTGAAAAGTCAAGCCCCACCCCCAACACCCTACCTTACACCCTCCACACTCACCAAACCTCCCACCGCAGACACACACCCACCACTCTGATTTGCATTTGTACAGCTCACAGCATTTTCAGTGACAGTGGAAAGCTCCCCCGGGAGATCAGCCGTCCATGTCAATTCCTGGCAATTCTCAGTAGTTTTTTGTGCTTCCTGCAAATTGCTGTTTACTGCCGTTAACTTGAAATTCCACGGAAATTTTCAGTGCCGTTAACTGATGATGACTTTCTGATGGCGCCGACGCAAGTGGCAGCCTCACCAGCAGCAGCTCAGTGTGCTCTTATTCTTTACTTCTGTTTTCTACTGGAACGTATTATTCTATCCTATGGATATGGTCTACTCTATGCCAAGACTCACTTATTCGAGGAACTTTTTACTCACTCTGAGAGCAAAGTCTCACATCGGTGTGGTTCCCTGCTTACCTGTGGACGTTAGGAAGCCGTACCGGGGCTGCAGAGCCGGCGCTAAGCTAAAAGCTAAGCGGCTAGCTAAGAAGTGGAGATTCAAGCCTCCGGTGCCTTCAATGATCATGGGAAACGTCAACTCACTATCAAACAAGATCGACGAACTGGCTGCGCTGACAAAGAACCTAAAGACCTTCAGGGAGTGCAGTTTACTGTGTTTTTCTGAGACGTGGCTTACAGATAGCATACCAGATGCTAACGTGGAGCTACTGGACTTCAGCACAGTCAGAGCGGACAGAGACACCAGAGCCTGTGGAAAGCGCAAAGGAGGAGGACTCGCACTGTATGTGAACAAACGGTGGTGCAATCCTGGGCATGTGAACATTAAAATCTCCATCTGCTGCAGGGATATTGAACTCATGACTATGAGCTTACGTCCCTACTATCTGCCCAGGGAGTTTAGCCACGCCATTGTACTCATTGTTTACATTCCCCCGCAAGCCGAAGCAGAGGCTGCGTGTGATGTCATCCACAACGCTGTAGCTAAACTTCAAACACAGCATCCTGAAGCCCTTGTGCTAATCTCTGGAGACTTTAACCATGTCACCTTGGACAATACACTGGCTGCTTTCCACCAGTATGTGGAATGTAACACCAGGGGGAGGAGGACTTTAGACCTGATGTACACACGTGGACAAAATTGTTGGTACCCCTCAGTTAAAGAAGGAAAAACCCACAATTCTCACTGAAATCACTTGAAACTCACAAAAGTAACAATAAATAAAAATTTATTGAAAATTAAATAATCAAAATCAGCCATCACTTTTGAATTGTTGATTAACATAATTATTTAAAAAAACAAACTAATGAAATAGGGCTGGACAAAAATGATGGTACCCATAACTTAATATTTTGTTGCACAACCTTTTGAGGCAATCACTGCAATTAAACGATTTCTGTATTTGTCAATGAGCGTTCTGCAGCTGTCAACAGGTATTTTGGCCCACTCCTCATGAGCAAACAGCTCCAGTTGTCTCAGGTTTGATGGGTGTCTTCTCCAAATGGCATGTTTCAGCTCCTTCCACATATGTTCAATGGGATTCAGATCTGGGCTCATAGAAGGCCACTTTAGAATAGTCCAACGCTTTTCTCTCAGCCATTCTTGGGTGTTTTTGGCTGTGTGTTTTGGATCGTTGTCCTGTTGGAAGACCCATGACCTGCGACTGAGACCAAGCTTTCTGACACTAGGCAGCACATTTCTCTCCAGAATGCCTTGATAGTCTTCAGATTTCATCGTACCTTGCACACTTTCAAGACACCCTGTGCCAGATGCAGCAAAGCAGCCCCAAAACATTACTGAGCCTCCTCCATGTTTCACCGTAGGGACAGTGTTCTTTTCTTCGTATGCTTGCTTTTTGAGTCTATGAACATAGAGTTGATGTGCCTTACCAAAAAGCTCCAGTTTGGTCTCATCTGTCCAAAGGACATTCTCCCAGAAGCTTTGTGGCTTGTCAACATGCATTTTTGCAAATTCCAGTCTCGCTTTTTTATGAGTTTTTTTCAGCAGTGGTGTCCTCCTTGGTCGTCTCCCATGAAGTCCACTTTGGCTCAAACAACGACGAATGGTGCGATCTGACACTGATGTACCTTGGCCTTGGAGTTCACCTTTAATTTCTTTGGAGGTTGCTCTGGGCTCTTTGGATACAATTCCAACGATCCGTCTCTTCAATTTGTCATCAATTTTCCTCTTGCGGCCACGTCCAGGGAGGTTGGCTACTGTCCCGTGGGTCTTGAACTTCTGAATAATATGAGCCACTGTTGTCACAGGAACTTCAAGCTGTTTAGAGATGGTCTTATAGCCTTTACCTTTAAGATGTTTGTCTATCATTTTTTTTCGGATGTCCTGGGACAATTCTCTCCTTCGCTTTCTGTTGTCCATGTTCAGTGTGGTACACACCTTTTCACCAAACAGCAGGGTGACTACTTGTCTCCCTTTAAATAGGCAGACTGACTGATTATGAGTTTGGAAACACCTGTGATGTCAATTAAATGACACACCTGAGTTAATCATGTCACTCTGGTCAAATAGTTTTCAATCTTTTATAGAGGTACCATCATTTTTGTCCAGGCCTGTTTCATTAGTTTGTTTTTTTAAATAATTATGTTAATCAACAATTCAAAAGTAATGGCTGTTTTTGATTATTTAATTTTCAATAAATTTTTATTTATTGTTACTTTTGTGAGTTTCAAGTGATTTCAGTGAGAATTGTGGGTTTTTCCTTCTTTAACTGAGGGGTACCAACAATTTTGTCCACGTGTGTACATAGCACAGGTTTATCGCTTGAAGTTAAGTCATTTGCTGTGAGTTTTTGAGGTGCAGTGGGTTAGCAAAATACATACTGAATGCTGTGGCAAAGGCCTCATCAAGGCATGTGCACTCGCACACATCTACTCCTTCCATTTTCATCACACCGAGTTCTCTGGTCAAGGCCACTTTCCAGTCTTCATCTTTGTTCAGTCAAGTGACCCTGTGGATTTTCTGGCTTAAAACATTTTAAAAATGTAGGATAGCCTAAGTAAACAATTATTACCTGCCTCCTTGTTTCTTTTTAACTCAAAATTCATGCATTTAAGGGTATATCTTAAATAACTTTATAGAGCTAAGTCGAGGCCAAAAGTGTTGCCTGTAATTATTTTCTTAAAAAATATATCTAAATACATATATATATATATATATATATATATATATATATATATATATATATATATATATTTAAATGTGATGTGACTTTTTTTCACATGCATGTTATATTTTTGGTTTTAGATACTAATGTTATTGCGTGAGGGTGCAGCCTTGACTGAGAGGGACGTGGAAGTGTGATTGATAGCAGAGCAAAGCATCCTCAAATGATGTTGCTTTCTGGAAACGTGGGTACTTTGATAGATTGTGACTCAACACTTTCTATGCACTTATTCTCTGGTTACCTATAAATAAAGTGATGCCAAGGAACCCAATTCCTTTTACAAGCAATTCTAGAAAACTCTTGGTAAGTGTGGATTTAGAACAACTGGAAAATATGCCAGATTGCTGTGTTCAACACTCATACCTTAAAAAAACGATGTGTTCCAATCTGGACACAGACCCAATAAAACATCTTCTGAATGACCCTACATGTCAAAAGTTACACAGCATTATGATATTAAGGATATTTTCCACTCCATTTTATCTATACAGAGCATTTCTTGATGCATGCCTGAACCTGCAGGCATATTTTCCAGTTTTAATGTATCAGTAAATACCAGGAGTTGTCTAGAATTGCTTGTGTTGAGTTCTGTCCAAAGTACCCACGTTTCTCAAAAGGCAATTTCATTTGAGGATACTTTGCTGTGCTGTTATTCAAGATCCCACACACTAATCAGTCAAGGCCACCACCCCACAGCCAGAAGTTTGGGGAAAAAAAGGAAAGGAAGGAAAGATGAATTTTAAGGTAAAATGCCAATCTAAAAATAATCATCCTGCCACTGAAAAAAATTACACAACACGTTAAAATATATTTCAGAGTAAAACGTAAAAGCCAAATATTTTATGAAAAAACATACAGAGCTCAAACAAACATTTTATCTGTAAAAAATTCACTTTTTTATATTCAATTTAATGCATTTAAATCCAAGATCAAACATTGAAATTACAGGTCAAATTTATTTTTTAATCTTTTTTTTTTTAAATTACAACACTTTTGGCCTGAATATAACTGAATTTTAATTACCAATGGAAGTCCATGCTAGTCCTTTCACATAGTTGGTAATATGTATGTAGTACTGACAAGCAAAACATGAAAAAGTTCGTAAATTTAACCCTCTTATATGAATGTACATGGGTATGCACAATGTGAATGCACTGGTAGGACAGCTGTGAGGGGATGCAGTTTCCAATAAAATCGAGATATACTGGATATTAAATGTCTCTCCCTTTAAGATAATTTTTAATTTAAAAGTTTTGCATCACACCCAGATTAAAAGTTCTTACTCATTTATTTGGCCCTAAATCCATATTAACATGCAGGGGGCATACATACAGTATACACACAGCATATGTTTTCGGAGGATAAAGTGCTCTGATGCACCTTGGATGGATACTGGACTTACAATATCTGAAGAACTGTGGCATATTTCGGTTTGATTAGTGACACACACTATTCTGAATGGCCACACATTGTCATCCTAATTATATATATATATATATATATATATATATATATATATATGGCCAGAGCAGCCACCATGAACCCCAACAGTTCATGGTGGCTGCTCTGATGGTCACATGTCCTGTTCCTGAGCAGTTTCAGAGCGTCCACAGTTGCCAAATAGCCACTTCAATGGTTTCCAACTTGCAGTGACGCGCAGTGCCCCCTGGGGACACCCCCACATCAACCCAACGCAGGAGTGTAGTCTGGAGAGCAAAGTGCAGTAGATTTCATGAATTTCTTTAATTTGTTTGTAATTACTTAATCGCAAAACTTACTCCAAGTCGTTTTTTTTATAATTAAAACTTTATTGGACATTTGAGCAAGCAATGTCGCATCAGTCTATAAACCTCCAGGTCTGTTCTACATTTTTATGAGGTTTAAGAAAGAAAGAAAATAATAATAACAAAACTAAAGCAAAAATAAATGTATGTGGATCCGTTTCTCCATCAACAAGCACCATAATTCATTAATTTCTTCAAAGTTAATGAATCATTGTGTATTTTATAATATTCATCTTAAGCCCTTACCTTAGTGCCAGTGTATTTCAAATACTCTCCCCACTTTATGAAGTATTTCTCAGTCCTGTTATTGCAACTAAATGATATTTTTTTCAGATGATGCCTACTTTTCCAGTTCTGTGTAACATTCCTGAAAAGATGGTTCACCTGAGTTCCTCGAGTTAGGGTCCGAGCACCGAGGGTGCGAAGGACAGGCGGTGCCAGGGCACCGACTGTCCAAGGCACCAGCGGTGCCAAGGACCCTATTGAAACCCTAGGGTTTATTATTATTATTATTATTAGGGTCCGAGCACCGAGGGTGCGAAGGACAGGCGGTGCCAGGGCACCGACTGTCCAAGGCACCAGCGGTGCCAAGGACCCTATTGAAACCCTAGGGTTTATTAGGGTCCGAGCACCGAGGGTGCGAAGGACAGGCGGTGCCAGGGCACCGACTGTCCAAGGCACCAGCGGTGCCAAGGACCCTATTGAAACCCTAGGGTTTATTATTTTATTTTTTTTTATTTTTTTTTTTTTTCTCCCGTAAAGTAAATTGGCTTTTTGGCGGCCTTATCATACTCCAAAACGCGTGAAATTTGGCATGCACATCAGGACTGGCGAAAAATTTGATATTTTATGGGAGTTGCGCATGTGCGTGGCAAAATGGCTCTATAGCGCCACCTGCAAACTTGAAAAAGTAGTCATTAGGCCAACTGCCACAATGTTTCATGTACAGCTACAATATTTGGTGGGCATATGCAGAACATCTGGACACACCAAAAAGTCAATTACAGCCACGCCCTAAACCCAACAGGAAGTCGGCCATCTTCAATTTGCTGTAAATTTTTCAAACTTAATCGCTCCTCGGGAAATGACTTGCCTTTTTGGCGGCCTTATCATGAACCAAAACGCGTGAAATTTGGCGTGCACATCAGGACTGGCGAAAAATTTGATATTTTATGGGAGTTGCGCATATGTGTGGAAAAATGGCTCTATAGCGCCACCTGCAAAATTGAAAAAGTGGTCATTAGGCCAACTTCCACAATGTTTTATTTACAGCTACAATATTTGGTGGGCATATGCACCACATCAGGACACACCAAAAAGTCAATCACAGCCACACCCTAAACCCAACAGGAAGTCGGCCATCTTGAATTTGCTGTACATTTGTCAAAATTTATAGCTCCTAGTGGATAAGTCTGAGAGAACTGAAATTTGGCCAGTACATTCACCAGACCTTTCTGATGAAAAGTTATCAAAAACTCAACCAGAAGCCAAAAGGTGTGGCCATGGCGGAGCCTCAAACAACTGATCCTTCGCCATGAAACAGGAATTGGTGTCTAATTCTTCTCAACATGCTCCAATCTGCCTGAAACTTTACATGTATGATGACAGTCCTGTCCTGATGTCATCCACATAGGGATATTCATTGACAGTCATAGCGCCACCTTGTGGTTTCAGGAAATAGACATCTTTTACACTTTCATGCCCTATTGTTACCCGGTTGATCATATTCACTTCAAATGCAGTGACAACAGCCTAAACACATTGATGATGCATCCCAGTGAAAATGGTGACTTGTCATCAAAGGGCGTGTCTGTGGCGGCCAAACCAATTTCGATGTTTCGCCATGAAAATTTAACGATTCATATCTCAGCTGAACAACATCCTATCTGCCTCAGACTTCACATGCTGGATACCAGGTCCAGTCTGAACACATCCACACTCATAAATTTTGAAAAAGTCATAGCGCCACCTGTTGGTAATAGTAAGTTTAAGGCCTTATATTTTCAGGTACAATGGCCCCAAACTTGGTGATATCATGCTGGAAATTGGTCAGTCGAGTCTTCACCTCTTGACAATCACACACTGTGAAGGGTGTGACATTTCATGCAACGCTGTTGCCGTAGCAACCAAATATCGCCATGAAAAACAAAGCCCTTTCTGACAGGTTAGGAATACTCCAATGCTCACAAAAATTACCACACACATCACCATTGACCCAAGGAACAACACTGTATGCATCTCGGCACTGCACATGCTATAGCGCCCCCTACAGTATTTTTAACAAACAGCCCCCCCAGCACGTTTCACCTACATCCATGAAATTTGGGAGGCTTATAGAGCACATCAGGACGCACAAAAAAGCCTCTTGGAGCCATGTCCTAAACCCAACAGGAAGTCGGCCATCTTGGATTAATTGTGAGATTTTTGATGATTTTTCTCATTTTTGAGAGTTAATACCTCCTAGGGGATAATTCCAGGAGACCTGAAATTTTGTCAGTCCACACAGCAGGACTTGGTTTGGAAAAGTTATCAAAAGTTTAACCAGAAGCCAAATGGCGTGGCCATGGCGACCATCAGCGTTTTGATGCTTCGCCATGAAACATCAACTGCTGTATAACTCTCCTCTGCATGCTCCAATCTGCCTCAAACTTTCCATGTGTGATCACAATCCAATCCTGATCACATCTACAGGCCAACAGACACTCTCAGTCGCAGCGCCACCTGTTGGAGGGACAGTAAATGCTGTATAACTGGCCTCTACATGATCAAATCAGCCTGAAACTTTTCATGAGTGATCAGAGTCCAACCCTCATCACATCCACTGTGTGAAATACACTCTGAGTTACAGCGCCACCTGGTGGATAGGCAGGAAATGCTCTATAACTGCTCTGAACATGCTACAGTCTGGCTGAAATTTTACATGTATGATTGGACTCTGGTCCAGATGCGATTCAGAGGCCGACATACACTCTCAGTCACAGCGCCACCTGGTGGACGTGCGTGGATTCACCGACCAGCGTGGATGCGAGGACCCGTCCATCGCTGCTTGCAGCTTTAATTATTATTATTATTATTTTTTTTTTTTTTTTCTCCCGTAAAGTAAATTGGCTTTTTGGCGGCCTTATCATACTCCAAAACGCGTGAAATTTGGCATGCACATCAGGACTGGCGAAAAATTTGATATTTTATGGGAGTTGCGCATGTGCGTGGCAAAATGGCTCTATAGCGCCACCTGCAAACTTGAAAAAGTAGTCATTAGGCCAACTGCCACAATGTTTCATGTACAGCTACAATATTTGGTGGGCATATGCAGAACATCTGGACACACCAAAAAGTCAATTACAGCCACGCCCTAAACCCAACAGGAAGTCGGCCATCTTCAATTTGCTGTAAATTTTTCAAACTTAATCGCTCCTCGGGAAATGACTTGCCTTTTTGGCGGCCTTATCATGAACCAAAACGCGTGAAATTTGGCGTGCACATCAGGACTGGCGAAAAATTTGATATTTTATGGGAGTTGCGCATATGTGTGAAAAATGGCTCTATAGCGCCACCTGCAAAATTGAAAAAGTGGTCATTAGGCCAACTTCCACAATGTTTTATTTACAGCTACAATATTTGGTGGGCATATGCACCACATCAGGACACACCAAAAAGTCAATCACAGCCACACCCTAAACCCAACAGGAAGTCGGCCATCTTGAATTTGCTGTACATTTGTCAAAATTTATAGCTCCTAGTGGATAAGTCTGAGAGAACTGAAATTTGGCCAGTACATGCACCAGACCTTTCTGATGAAAAGTTATCAAAAACTCAACCAGAAGCCAAAAGGTGTGGCCATGGCGGAGCCTCAAACAACTGATCCTTCGCCATGAAACAGGAAGTGGTGTCTAATTCTTCTCAACATGCTCCAATCTGCCTGAAACTTTACATGTATGATGACAGTCCTGTCCTGATGTCATCCACATAGGGATATTCATTGACAGTCATAGCGCCACCTTGTGGTTTCAGGAAATAGACATCTTTTACACTTTCATGCCCTATTGTTACCCGGTTGATCATATTCACTTCAAATGCAGTGACAACAGCCTAAACACATTGATGATGCATCCCAGTGAAAATGGTGACTTGTCATCAAAGGGCGTGTCTGTGGCGGCCAAACCAATTTCGATGTTTCGCCATGAAAATTTAACGATTCATATCTCAGCTGAACAACATCCTATCTGCCTCAGACTTCACATGCTGGATACCAGGTCCAGTCTGAACACATCCACACTCATAAATTTTGAAAAAGTCATAGCGCCACCTGTTGGTAATAGTAAGTTTAAGGCCTTATATTTTCAGGTACAATGGCCCCAAACTTGGTGATATCATGCTGGAAATTGGTCAGTCGAGTCTTCACCTCTTGACAATCACACACTGTGAAGGGTGTGACATTTCATGCAACGCTGTTGCCGTAGCAACCAAATATCGCCATGAAAAACAAAGCCCTTTCTGACAGGTTAGGAATACTCCAATGCTCACAAAAATTACCACACACATCACCATTGACCCAAGGAACAACACTGTATGCATCTCGGCACTGCACATGCTATAGCGCCCCCTACAGTATTTTTAACAAACAGCCCCCCCAGCACGTTTCACCTACATCCATGAAATTTGGGAGGCTTATAGAGCACATCAGGACGCACAAAAAAGCCTCTTGGAGCCATGTCCTAAACCCAACAGGAAGTCGGCCATCTTGGATTAATTGTGAGATTTTTGATGATTTTTCTCATTTTTGAGAGTTAATACCTCCTAGGGGATAATTCCAGGAGACCTGAAATTTTGTCAGTCCACACAGCAGGACTTGGTTTGGAAAAGTTATCAAAAGTTTAACCAGAAGCCAAATGGCGTGGCCATGGCGACCATTAGAGTTTTGATGCTTCGCCATGAAACAACAACTGCTGTATAACTCTCCTCTGCATGCTCCAATCTGCCTCAAACTTTCCATGTGTGATCACAATCCAATCCTGATCACATCTACAGGCCAACAGACACTCTCAGTTGCAGCGCCACCTGTTGGAGGGACAATAAATGCTGTATAACTGGCCTCTACATGATCAAATCAGCCTGAAACTTTTCATGAGTGATCAGAGTCCAGCCCTCATCACATCCACTGTTTGAAATACACTCTGAGTTACAGCGCCACCTGGTGGTGGATGGGCAGGAAATGCTGTATAACTAGTCTGAACATGCTCCAATCTGGCTGAAATTTTACGTGTGATTAAACTCTGGTCCAGATGCGATTCAGAGGCCGACACACACTCTCAGTCACAGCGCCACCTGGTGGACGTGCATGGATTCGCCGACCAGCGTGGATGCGAGGACCCGTCCATCGCTGCTTGCAGCTTTAATTATTATTATTATTATTTTTTTTTTTTTTTCTCCCGTAAAGTAAATTGGCTTTTTGGCGGCCTTATCATACTCCAAAACGCGTGAAATTTGGCATGCACATCAGGACTGGCGAAAAATTTGATATTTTATGGGAGTTGCGCATGTGCGTGGCAAAATGGCTCTATAGCGCCACCTGCAAACTTGAAAAAGTAGTCATTAGGCCAACTGCCACAATGTTTCATGTACAGCTACAATATTTGGTGGGCATATG
The DNA here is from genome assembly GCF_021347895.1 of Acanthochromis polyacanthus. Classification (NCBI taxonomy): domain Eukaryota; kingdom Metazoa; phylum Chordata; class Actinopteri; family Pomacentridae; genus Acanthochromis; species Acanthochromis polyacanthus. The sequence continues at coordinate 23,089,443 of NC_067133.1, read as the reverse complement.
CAGAACATCTGGACACACCAAAAAGTCAATTACAGCCACGCCCTAAACCCAACAGGAAGTCGGCCATCTTCAATTTGCTGTAAATTTTTCAAACTTAATCGCTCCTCGGGAAATGACTTGCCTTTTTGGCGGCCTTATCATGAACCAAAACGCGTGAAATTTGGCGTGCACATCAGGACTGGCGAAAAATTTGATATTTTATGGGAGTTGCGCATATGTGTGGAAAAATGGCTCTATAGCGCCACCTGCAAAATTGAAAAAGTGGTCATTAGGCCAACTTCCACAATGTTTTATTTACAGCTACAATATTTGGTGGGCATATGCACCACATCAGGACACACCAAAAAGTCAATCACAGCCACACCCTAAACCCAACAGGAAGTCGGCCATCTTGAATTTGCTGTACATTTGTCAAAATTTATAGCTCCTAGTGGATAAGTCTGAGAGAACTGAAATTTGGCCAGTACATGCACCAGACCTTTCTGATGAAAAGTTATCAAAAACTCAACCAGAAGCCAAAAGGTGTGGCCATGGCGGAGCCTCAAACAACTGATCCTTCGCCATGAAACAGGAAGTGGTGTCTAATTCTTCTCAACATGCTCCAATCTGCCTGAAACTTTACATGTATGATGACAGTCCTGTCCTGATGTCATCCACATAGGGATATTCATTGACAGTCATAGCGCCACCTTGTGGTTTCAGGAAATAGACATCTTTTACACTTTCATGCCCTATTGTTACCCGGTTGATCATATTCACTTCAAATGCAGTGACAACAGCCTAAACACATTGATGATGCATCCCAGTGAAAATGGTGACTTGTCATCAAAGGGCGTGTCTGTGGCGGCCAAACCAATTTCGATGTTTCGCCATGAAAATTTAACGATTCATATCTCAGCTGAACAACATCCTATCTGCCTCAGACTTCACATGCTGGATACCAGGTCCAGTCTGAACACATCCACACTCATAAATTTTGAAAAAGTCATAGCGCCACCTGTTGGTAATAGTAAGTTTAAGGCCTTATATTTTCAGGTACAATGGCCCCAAACTTGGTGATATCATGCTGGAAATTGGTCAGTCGAGTCTTCACCTCTTGACAATCACACACTGTGAAGGGTGTGACATTTCATGCAACGCTGTTGCCGTAGCAACCAAATATCGCCATGAAAAACAAAGCCCTTTCTGACAGGTTAGGAATACTCCAATGCTCACAAAAATTACCACACACATCACCATTGACCCAAGGAACAACACTGTATGCATCTCGGCACTGCACATGCTATAGCGCCCCCTACAGTATTTTTAACAAACAGCCCCCCCAGCACGTTTCACCTACATCCATGAAATTTGGGAGGCTTATAGAGCACATCAGGACGCACAAAAAAGCCTCTTGGAGCCATGTCCTAAACCCAACAGGAAGTCGGCCATCTTGGATTAATTGTGAGATTTTTGATGATTTTTCTCATTTTTGAGAGTTAATACCTCCTAGGGGATAATTCCAGGAGACCTGAAATTTTGTCAGTCCACACAGCAGGACTTGGTTTGGAAAAGTTATCAAAAGTTTAACCAGAAGCCAAATGGCGTGGCCATGGCGACCATTAGAGTTTTGATGCTTCGCCATGAAACATCAACTGCTGTATAACTCTCCTCTGCATGCTCCAATCTGCCTCAAACTTTCCATGTGTGATCACAATCCAATCCTGATCACATCTACAGGCCAACAGACACTCTCAGTCGCAGCGCCACCTGTTGGAGGGACAGTAAATGCTGTATAACTGGCCTCTACATGATCAAATCAGCCTGAAACTTTTCATGAGTGATCAGAGTCCAACCCTCATCACATCCACTGTGTGAAATACACTCTGAGTTACAGCGCCACCTGGTGGATAGACAGGAAATGCTCTATAACTGCTCTGAACATGCTACAGTCTGGCTGAAATTTTACATGTATGATTGGACTCTGGTCCAGATGCGATTCAGAGGCCGACATACACTCTCAGTCACAGCGCCACCTGGTGGACGTGCGTGGATTCACCGACCAGCGTGGATGCGAGGACCCGTCCATCGCTGCTTGCAGCTTTAATTATTATTATTATTTTTTTATTTTTTTTTTTTCTCCCGTAAAGTAAATTGGCTTTTTGGCGGCCTTATCATACTCCAAAACGCGTGAAATTTGGCATGCACATCAGGACTGGCGAAAAATTTGATATTTTATGGGAGTTGCGCATGTGCGTGGCAAAATGGCTCTATAGCGCCACCTGCAAACTTGAAAAAGTAGTCATTAGGCCAACTGCCACAATGTTTCATGTACAGCTACAATATTTGGTGGGCATATGCAGAACATCTGGACACACCAAAAAGTCAATTACAGCCACGCCCTAAACCCAACAGGAAGTCGGCCATCTTCAATTTGCTGTAAATTTTTCAAACTTAATCGCTCCTCGGGAAATGACTTGCCTTTTTGGCGGCCTTATCATGAACCAAAACGCGTGAAATTTGGCGTGCACATCAGGACTGGCGAAAAATTTGATATTTTATGGGAGTTGCGCATATGTGTGGAAAAATGGCTCTATAGCGCCACCTGCAAAATTGAAAAAGTGGTCATTAGGCCAACTTCCACAATGTTTTATTTACAGCTACAATATTTGGTGGGCATATGCACCACATCAGGACACACCAAAAAGTCAATCACAGCCACACCCTAAACCCAACAGGAAGTCGGCCATCTTGAATTTGCTGTACATTTGTCAAAATTTATAGCTCCTAGTGGATAAGTCTGAGAGAACTGAAATTTGGCCAGTACATGCACCAGACCTTTCTGATGAAAAGTTATCAAAAACTCAACCAGAAGCCAAAAGGTGTGGCCATGGCGGAGCCTCAAACAACTGATCCTTCGCCATGAAACAGGAAGTGGTGTCTAATTCTTCTCAACATGCTCCAATCTGCCTGAAACTTTACATGTATGATGACAGTCCTGTCCTGATGTCATCCACATAGGGATATTCATTGACAGTCATAGCGCCACCTTGTGGTTTCAGGAAATAGACATCTTTTACACTTTCATGCCCTATTGTTACCCGGTTGATCATATTCACTTCAAATGCAGTGACAACAGCCTAAACACATTGATGATGCATCCCAGTGAAAATGGTGACTTGTCATCAAAGGGCGTGTCTGTGGCGGCCAAACCAATTTCGATGTTTCGCCATGAAAATTTAACGATTCATATCTCAGCTGAACAACATCCTATCTGCCTCAGACTTCACATGCTGGATACCAGGTCCAGTCTGAACACATCCACACTCATAAATTTTGAAAAAGTCATAGCGCCACCTGTTGGTAATAGTAAGTTTAAGGCCTTATATTTTCAGGTACAATGGCCCCAAACTTGGTGATATCATGCTGGAAATTGGTCAGTCGAGTCTTCACCTCTTGACAATCACACACTGTGAAGGGTGTGACATTTCATGCAACGCTGTTGCCGTAGCAACCAAATATCGCCATGAAAAACAAAGCCCTTTCTGACAGGTTAGGAATACTCCAATGCTCACAAAAATTACCACACACATCACCATTGACCCAAGGAACAACACTGTATGCATCTCGGCACTGCACATGCTATAGCGCCCCCTACAGTATTTTTAACAAACAGCCCCCCCAGCACGTTTCACCTACATCCATGAAATTTGGGAGGCTTATAGAGCACATCAGGACGCACAAAAAAGCCTCTTGGAGCCATGTCCTAAACCCAACAGGAAGTCGGCCATCTTGGATTAATTGTGAGATTTTTGATGATTTTTCTCATTTTTGAGAGTTAATACCTCCTAGGGATAATTCCAGGAGACCTGAAATTTTGTCAGTCCACACAGCAGGACTTGGTTTGGAAAAGTTATCAAAAGTTTAACCAGAAGCCAAATGGCGTGGCCATGGCGACCATTAGAGTTTTGATGCTTCGCCATGAAACAACAACTGCTGTATAACTCTCCTCTGCATGCTCCAATCTGCCTCAAACTTTCCATGTGTGATCACAATCCAATCCTGATCACATCTACAGGCCAACAGACACTCTCAGTTGCAGCGCCACCTGTTGGAGGGACAGTAAATGCTGTATAACTGGCCTCTACATGATCAAATCAGCCTGAAACTTTTCATGAGTGATCAGAGTCCAGCCCTCATCACATCCACTGTGTGAAATACACTCTGAGTTACAGCGCCACCTGGTGGATAGACAGGAAATGCTCTATAACTGTCTGAACATGCTCCAATCTGGCTGAAATTTTACATGTATGATTGGACTCTGGTCCAGATGCGATTCAGAGGCCGACATACACTCTCAGTCACAGCGCCACCTGGTGGACGTGCGTGGATTCACCGACCAGCGTGGATGCGAGGACCCGTCCATCGCTGCTTGCAGCTTTAATTATTATTATTATTATTTTTTATTTTTTTTTTTCTCCCGTAAAGTAAATTGGCTTTTTGGCGGCCTTATCATACTCCAAAACGCGTGAAATTTGGCATGCACATCAGGACTGGCGAAAAATTTGATATTTTATGGGAGTTGCGCATGTGTGTGGCAAAATGGCTCTATAGCGCCACCTGCAAACTTGAAAAGTGGTCATTAGGCCAACTGCCACAATGTTTCATGTACAGCTACAATATTTGGTGGGCATATGCACAACATCTGGACACACCAAAAAGTCAATTACAGCCACGCCCTAAACCCAACAGGAAGTCGGCCATCTTCAATTTGCTGTAAATTTGTCAAAATTAATTCTCCTCGGGAAATGACTTGCCTTTTTGGGGGCCTTATCATGAACCAAAACGCGTGAAATTTGGCGTGCACATCCGGACTGGTGAAAAATTTGATATTTTATGGGAGTTGCGCATATGTGTGGAAAAATGGCTCTATAGCGCCACCTGCAAAATTGAAAAAGTGGTCATTAGGCCAACTTCCACAATGTTTTATTTACAGCTACAATATTTGGTGGGCATATGCACCACATCAGGACACACCAAAAAGTCAATCACAGCCACACCCTAAACCCAACAGGAAGTCGGCCATCTTGAATTTGCTGTACATTTGTCAAAATTTATAGCTCCTAGTGGATAAGTCTGAGAGAACTGAAATTTGGCCAGTACATGCACCAGACCTTTCTGATGAAAAGTTATCAAAAACTCAACCAGAAGCCAAAAGGTGTGGCCATGGCGGAGCCTCAAACAACTGATCCTTCGCCATGAAACAGGAAGTGGTGTCTAATTCTTCTCAACATGCTCCAATCTGCCTGAAACTTTACATGTATGATGACAGTCCTGTCCTGATGTCATCCACATAGGGATATTCATTGACAGTCATAGCGCCACCTTGTGGTTTCAGGAAATAGACATCTTTTACACTTTCATGCCCTATTGTTACCCGGTTGATCATATTCACTTCAAATGCAGTGACAACAGCCTAAACACATTGATGATGCATCCCAGTGAAAATGGTGACTTGTCATCAAAGGGCGTGTCTGTGGCGGCCAAACCAATTTCCATGTTTCGCCATGAAAATTTAACGATTCATGTCTCAGCTGAACAACATCCTATCTGCCTCAGACTTCACATGCTGGATACCAGGTCCAGTCTGAACACATCCACACTCATAAATTTTGAAAAAGTCATAGCGCCACCTGTTGGTAATAGTAAGTTTAAGGCCTTATATTTTCAGGTACAATGGCCCCAAACTTGGTGATATCATGCTGGAAATTGGTCAGTCGAGTCTTCACCTCTTGACAATCACACACTGTGAAGGGTGTGACATTTCATGCAACGCTGTTGCCGTAGCAACCAAATATCGCCATGAAAAACAAAGCCCTTTCTGACAGGTTAGGAATACTCCAATGCTCACAAAAATTACCACACACATCACCATTGACCCAAGGAACAACACTGTATGCATCTCGGCACTGCACATGCTATAGCGCCCCCTACAGTATTTTTAACAAACAGCCCCCCCAGCACGTTTCACCTACATCCATGAAATTTGGGAGGCTTATAGAGCACATCAGGACGCACAAAAAAGCCTCTTGGAGCCATGTCCTAAACCCAACAGGAAGTCGGCCATCTTGGATTAATTGTGAGATTTTTGATGATTTTTCTCTTTTTTGAGAGTTAATACCTCCTCAGGGATAATTCCAGGAGACCTGAAATTTTGTCAGTCCACACAGCAGGACTTGGTTTGGAAAAGTTATCAAAAGTTTAACCAGAAGCCAAATGGCGTGGCCATGGCGACCATTAGAGTTTTGATGCTTCGCCATGAAACATCAACTGCTGTATAACTCTCCTCTGCATGCTCCAATCTGCCTCAAACTTTCCATGTGTGATCACAATCCAATCCTGATCACATCTACAGGCCAACAGACACTCTCAGTCGCAGCGCCACCTGTTGGAGGGACAGTAAATGCTGTATAACTGGCCTCGACATGATCAAATCAGCCTGAAACTTTTCATGAGTGATCAGAGTCCAACCCTCATCACATCCACTGTGTGAAATACACTCTGAGTTACAGCGCCACCTGGTGGATAGACAGGAAATGCTCTATAACTGCTCTGAACATGCTACAGTCTGGCTGAAATTTTACATGTATGATTGGACTCTGGTCCAGATGCGATTCAGAGGCCGACATACACTCTCAGTCACAGCGCCACCTGGTGGACGTGCGTGGATTCACCGACCAGCGTGGATGCGAGGACCCGTCCATCGCTGCTTGCAGCTTTAATTATTATTATTTTTTTTTTTTAATTATTTTTTTTTCTCCCGTAAAGTAAATTGGCTTTTTGGCGGCCTTATCATACTCCAAAACGCGTGAAATTTGGCATGCACATCAGGACTGGCGAAAAATTTGATATTTTATGGGAGTTGCGCATGTGTGTGGCAAAATGGCTCTATAGCGCCACCTGCAAAATTGAAAAGTGGTCATTAGGCTAACTTCCACAATGTTTCATTACAGCTACAATATTTGGTGGGCATATGCACCACATCAGGACACACCAAAAAGTCAATGACAGCCACGCCCTAAACCCAACAGGAAGTCGGCCATCTTCAATTTGCTGTAAATTTGTCAAAATTAATTTCTCCCGGTAAATGAGTTGCCTTTTTGGGGGCCTTATCATGAACCAAAACGCGTGAAATTTGGCGTGCACATCCGGACTGGTGAAAAATTTGATATTTTATGGGAGTTGCGCATATGTGTGGAAAAATGGCTCTATAGCGCCACCTGCAAAATTGAAAAAGTGGTCATTAGGCCAACTTCCACAATGTTTTATTTACAGCTACAATATTTGGTGGGCATATGCACCACATCAGGACACACCAAAAAGTCAATCACAGCCACACCCTAAACCCAACAGGAAGTCGGCCATCTTGAATTTGCTGTACATTTGTCAAAATTTATAGCTCCTAGTGGATACGTCTGAGAGAACTGAAATTTGGCCAGTACATGCACCAGACCTTTCTGATGAAAAGTTATCAAAAACTCAACCAGAAGCCAAAAGGTGTGGCCATGGCGGAGCCTCAAACAACTGATCCTTCGCCATGAAACAGGAAGTGGTGTCTAATTCTTCTCAACATGCTCCAATCTGCCTGAAACTTTACATGTATGATGACAGTCCTGTCCTGATGTCATCCACATAGGGATATTCATTGACAGTCATAGCGCCACCTTGTGGTTTCAGGAAATAGACATCTTTTACACTTTCATGCCCTATTGTTACCCGGTTGATCATATTCACTTCAAATGCAGTGACAACAGCCTAAACACATTGATGATGCATCCCAGTGAAAATGGTGACTTGTCATCAAAGGGCGTGTCTGTGGCGGCCAAACCAATTTCCATGTTTCGCCATGAAAATTTAACGATTCATGTCTCAGCTGAACAACATCCTATCTGCCTCAGACTTCACATGCTGGATACCAGGTCCAGTCTGAACACATCCACACTCATAAATTTTGAAAAAGTCATAGCGCCACCTGTTGGTAATAGTAAGTTTAAGGCCTTATATTTTCAGGTACAATGGCCCCAAACTTGGTGATATCATGCTGGAAATTGGTCAGTCGAGTCTTCACCTCTTGACAATCACACACTGTGAAGGGTGTGACATTTCATGCAACGCTGTTGCCGTAGCAACCAAATATCGCCATGAAAAACAAAGCCCTTTCTGACAGGTTAGGAATACTCCAATGCTCACAAAAATTACCACACACATCACCATTGACCCAAGGAACAACACTGTATGCATCTCGGCACTGCACATGCTATAGCGCCCCCTACAGTATTTTTAACAAACAGCCCCCCCAGCACGTTTCACCTACATCCATGAAATTTGGGAGGCTTATAGAGCACATCAGGACGCACAAAAAAGCCTCTTGGAGCCATGTCCTAAACCCAACAGGAAGTCGGCCATCTTGGATTAATTGTGAGATTTTTGATGATTTTTCTTTTTTTGAGAGTTAATACCTCCTCAGGGATAATTCCAGGAGACCTGAAATTTTGTCAGTCCACACAGCAGGACTTGGTTTGGAAAAGTTATCAAAAGTTTAACCAGAAGCCAAATGGCGTGGCCATGGCGACCATTAGAGTTTTGATGCTTCGCCATGAAACATCAACTGCTGTATAACTCTCCTCTGCATGCTCCAATCTGCCTCAAACTTTCCATGTGTGATCACAATCCAATCCTGATCACATCTACAGGCCAACAGACACTCTCAGTCGCAGCGCCACCTGTTGGAGGGACAGTAAATGCTGTATAACTGGCCTCGACATGATCAAATCAGCCTGAAACTTTTCATGAGTGATCAGAGTCCAACCCTCATCACATCCACTGTGTGAAATACACTCTGAGTTACAGCGCCACCTGGTGGATAGACAGGAAATGCTCTATAACTGCTCTGAACATGCTACAGTCTGGCTGAAATTTTACATGTATGATTGGACTCTGGTCCAGATGCGATTCAGAGGCCGACATACACTCTCAGTCACAGCGCCACCTGGTGGACGTGCGTGGATTCACCGACCAGCGTGGATGCGAGGACCCGTCCATCGCTGCTTGCAGCTTTAATTATTTATTTATTATTTTTTTTAATTATTTTTTTTTCTCCCGTAAAGTAAATTGGCTTTTTGGCGGCCTTATCATACTCCAAAACGCGTGAAATTTGGCATGCACATCAGGACTGGCGAAAAATTTGATATTTTATGGGAGTTGCGCATGTGTGTGGCAAAATGGCTCTATAGCGCCACCTGCAAAATTGAAAAGTGGTCATTAGGCTAACTTCCACAATGTTTCATTAACAGCTACAATATTTGGTGGGCATATGCACCACATCAGGACACACCAAAAAGTCAATGACAGCCACGCCCTAAACCCAACAGGAAGTCGGCCATCTTCAATTTGCTGTAAATTTGTCAAAATTAATTTCTCCCGGTAAATGAGTTGCCTTTTTGGGGGCCTTATCATGAACCAAAACGCGTGAAATTTGGCGTGCACATCCGGACTGGTGAAAAATTTGATATTTTATGGGAGTTGCGCATATGTGTGGAAAAATGGCTCTATAGCGCCACCTGCAAAATTGAAAAAGTGGTCATTAGGCCAACTTCCACAATGTTTTATTTACAGCTACAATATTTGGTGGGCATATGCACCACATCAGGACACACCAAAAAGTCAATCACAGCCACACCCTAAACCCAACAGGAAGTCGGCCATCTTGAATTTGCTGTACATTTGTCAAAATTTATAGCTCCTAGTGGATAAGTCTGAGAGAACTGAAATTTGGCCAGTACATGCACCAGACCTTTCTGATGAAAAGTTATCAAAAACTCAACCAGAAGCCAAAAGGTGTGGCCATGGCGGAGCCTCAAACAACTGATCCTTCGCCATGAAACAGGAAGTGGTGTCTAATTCTTCTCAACATGCTCCAATCTGCCTGAAACTTTACATGTATGATGACAGTCCTGTCCTGATGTCATCCACATAGGGATATTCATTGACAGTCATAGCGCCACCTTGTGGTTTCAGGAAATAGACATCTTTTACACTTTCATGCCCTATTGTTACCCGGTTGATCATATTCACTTCAAATGCAGTGACAACAGCCTAAACACATTGATGATGCATCCCAGTGAAAATGGTGACTTGTCATCAAAGGGCGTGTCTGTGGCGGCCAAACCAATTTCCATGTTTCGCCATGAAAATTTAACGATTCATGTCTCAGCTGAACAACATCCTATCTGCCTCAGACTTCACATGCTGGATACCAGGTCCAGTCTGAACACATCCACACTCATAAATTTTGAAAAAGTCATAGCGCCACCTGTTGGTAATAGTAAGTTTAAGGCCTTATATTTTCAGGTACAATGGCCCCAAACTTGGTGATATCATGCTGGAAATTGGTCAGTCGAGTCTTCACCTCTTGACAATCACACACTGTGAAGGGTGTGACATTTCATGCAACGCTGTTGCCGTAGCAACCAAATATCGCCATGAAAAACAAAGCCCTTTCTGACAGGTTAGGAATACTCCAATGCTCACAAAAATTACCACACACATCACCATTGACCCAAGGAACAACACTGTATGCATCTCGGCACTGCACATGCTATAGCGCCCCCTACAGTATTTTTAACAAACAGCCCCCCCAGCACGTTTCACCTACATCCATGAAATTTGGGAGGCTTATAGAGCACATCAGGACGCACAAAAAAGCCTCTTGGAGCCATGTCCTAAACCCAACAGGAAGTCGGCCATCTTGGATTAATTGTGAGATTTTTGATGATTTTTCTTTTTTTTGAGAGTTAATACCTCCTCAGGGATAATTCCAGGAGACCTGAAATTTTGTCAGTCCACACAGCAGGACTTGGTTTGGAAAAGTTATCAAAAGTTTAACCAGAAGCCAAATGGCGTGGCCATGGCGACCATTAGAGTTTTGATGCTTCGCCATGAAACATCAACTGCTGTATAACTCTCCTCTGCATGCTCCAATCTGCCTCAAACTTTCCATGTGTGATCACAATCCAATCCTGATCACATCTACAGGCCAACAGACACTCTCAGTCGCAGCGCCACCTGTTGGAGGGACAGTAAATGCTGTATAACTGGCCTCGACATGATCAAATCAGCCTGAAACTTTTCATGAGTGATCAGAGTCCAACCCTCATCACATCCACTGTGTGAAATACACTCTGAGTTACAGCGCCACCTGGTGGATAGACAGGAAATGCTCTATAACTGCTCTGAACATGCTACAGTCTGGCTGAAATTTTACATGTATGATTGGACTCTGGTCCAGATGCGATTCAGAGGCCGACATACACTCTCAGTCACAGCGCCACCTGGTGGACGTGCGTGGATTCACCGACCAGCGTGGATGCGAGGACCCGTCCATCGCTGCTTGCAGCTTTAATTATTATTATTATTTTTTTTTTAATTATTTTTTTTTCTCCCGTAAAGTAAATTGGCTTTTTGGCGGCCTTATCATACTCCAAAACGCGTGAAATTTGGCATGCACATCAGGACTGGCGAAAAATTTGATATTTTATGGGAGTTGCGCATGTGTGTGGCAAAATGGCTCTATAGCGCCACCTGCAAAATTGAAAAGTGGTCATTAGGCTAACTTCCACAATGTTTCATTAACAGCTACAATATTTGGTGGGCATATGCACCACATCAGGACACACCAAAAAGTCAATGACAGCCACGCCCTAAACCCAACAGGAAGTCGGCCATCTTCAATTTGCTGTAAATTTGTCAAAATTAATTTCTCCCGGTAAATGAGTTGCCTTTTTGGGGGCCTTATCATGAACCAAAACGCGTGAAATTTGGCGTGCACATCCGGACTGGTGAAAAATTTGATATTTTATGGGAGTTGCGCATATGTGTGGAAAAATGGCTCTATAGCGCCACCTGCAAAATTGAAAAAGTGGTCATTAGGCCAACTTCCACAATGTTTTATTTACAGCTACAATATTTGGTGGGCATATGCACCACATCAGGACACACCAAAAAGTCAATCACAGCCACACCCTAAACCCAACAGGAAGTCGGCCATCTTGAATTTGCTGTACATTTGTCAAAATTTATAGCCCCTAGTGGATAAGTCTGAGAGAACTGAAATTTGGCCAGTACATGCACCAGACCTTTCTGATGGAAAGTTATCAAAAACTCAACCAGAAGCCAAAAGGTGTGGCCATGGCGGAGCCTCAAACAACTGATCCTTCGCCATGAAACAGGAAGTGGTGTCTAATTCTTCTCAACATGCTCCAATCTGCCTGAAACTTTACATGTATGATGACAGTCCTGTCCTGATGTCATCCACATAGGGATATTCATTGACAGTCATAGCGCCACCTTGTGGTTTCAGGAAATAGACATCTTTTACACTTTCATGCCCTATTGTTACCCGGTTGATCATATTCACTTCAAATGCAGTGACAACAGCCTAAACACATTGATGATGCATCCCAGTGAAAATGGTGACTTGTCATCAAAGGGCGTGTCTGTGGCGGCCAAACCAATTTCGATGTTTCGCCATGAAAATTTAACGATTCATATCTCAGCTGAACAAGATCCTATCTGCCCCAAACTTCACATGATGGACACCAGGTCCAGTCTGAACACATCCACACTCATAAATTCTGAAAAAGTCATAGCGCCACCTGTTGGTAATAGTAAGTTTAAGGCCTTATATTTTCAGGTACAATGGCCCCAAACGTGGTGATATCATGCTGGAAATTGGTCAGTCGAGTCTTCACCTCTTGACAATCCCACATTGTCAAGGGTGTGACATTTCATGCAACGCTGTTGCCGTAGCAACCAAATATCGCCATGCAAAACAAAGTGCTATTTGACAGGTTAGAAATACTCCAATGTTCACTAAAATTACCACACACATCACCATCGACCCAAGGAACGACACCGTATGCATCTCGGCACTGCACATGCTATAGCGCCCCCTACAGTATTTTTAACAAACAGCCCCCCCAGCACATTTCACCTACATCCATGAAGTTTGGGAGGCTTATAGAGCACATCAGGACGCACAAAAAAGCCTCTTGGAGCCATGTCCTAAACCCAACAGGAAGTCGGCCATCTTGGATTAATTGTGAGATTTTTGATGATTTTTCTCATTTTTGAGAGTTAATACCTCCTAGGGGATAATTCCAGGAGACCTGAAATTTTGTCAGTCCACACAGCAGGACTTGGTGATGAAAAGTTATCAAAAGTTTAACCAGAAGCCAAATGGTGTGGCCATGGCGACCATCAGCGTTTTGATGCTTCGCCATGAAACATAACTGCTGTATAACTCTCCTCTGCATGCTCCAATCTGCCTCAAACTTTCCATGTGTGATCACAATCCAATCCTGATCACATCTACAGGCCAACAGACACTCTCAGTCGCGGCGCCACCTGTTGGAGGGACAGTAAATGCTGTATAACTGGCCTCTACATCATCAAATCAGCCTGAAACTTTTCATGAGTGATCAGAGTCCAACCCTCATCACATCCACTGTGTGAAATACACTCTGAGTTACAGCGCCACCTGGTGGATAGACAGGAAATGCTCTATAACTGCTCTGAACATGCTACAGTCTGGCTGAAATTTTACATGTATGATTGGACTCTGGTCCAGATGCGATTCAGAGGCCGACATACACTCTCAGTCACAGCGCCACCTGGTGGATGTGCGTGAATTCACCGACCAGCGTGGATGCGAGGACCCGTCCATCGCTGCTTGCAGGTTTAATTTCTCATTATAATTTGTTTTCCAATCATTATACTTGTCTGAATGAAGTCAACTGCTCATAGTGAGACATCAACTGTGGATCACTGAGAACATATAATCTCGGACAAAAGTCAAAATCAGCCTGAGTTATATTTTTAAGACATTCATGAACCCTCAGCCAGTAATTCTGAATCATGTGACATAACTCCAAGTCATTGTTAATTGCAGACAAATTCCACAAATTCCCCTCCCCACAATACCATCATAACAGTCAGTATAGGGCTAAGAAGATGATGTGTCCTATATTTTCAGGAACTACCAAATTTTGTTTAGTGCAACAAGTTACTGATGACAAATGCTTTATTCTTGTTTGTCTCTCACAATTACTTCAAATTCTTCCTCTCCTCTCCTCATACATAAGACCAAACATTCGATTTGAAAGTGACAGCGATGAACGTTCATCCATCAACTATTCTGGAAAGTTGCCTCCAGCCCCAAAGATACCAGGACCAGGCTTTGATAGAAAGTCAACAATGCAGCGGCAGGCCTCAAATCCTTTCTCCAGACATCCAGTGGTAGAGAGTCCAGAACCACAGCCACGAGTGATAAGTCCTGAGCCGAGACCCCCTCTGGCCAGTCCTGGAAATTCAATTACAGTTGAATCCAGAAGATCGGCAACCACAGGTGCTTCAAACTTGGCTCAACAGTAGTCACATTTGCACACATTTGCAGTCACATAATGCACGTAGCGGCTCTCTGTCTTTTTTCCATCTCTATACAATAGGAATCACCTTACAGTGCCTTTTGTAATTTTATGTCATTATTTTTAGTTCTTCTGCGTAGGCTCCTCACAAATCAGGAAATGATTATGGATCAACTGAAGGTTCTTCAAATGACCATGCAGAAACTTCAAGGAGAACCTAGTGGTGATCAGGAGGCCCTTGAACATGACATGCTCCCACTGAAAGATGTGGCATCTCTTCTGGCTGTGGAAAAGCGTCTGAGGGAGGAGCCAGACCTTTAAAAGAAAATGGTACTGTATTGCTCACTCAAACAATACTTTTTATTAGAGGGAGGATTTTCTACATTATTTACTTTGGGAAACAGCAAACTGGGGTGACTTACTGAATATCATGGATTTATTTAGTCCAAAACCCATTTTCTTAACTGCTGTAGCCCCATAGGGCCCAAATTTGGGTCTGCTAGGGCTCAGGAGAAAAGCTCCTCGACACAGCAGCACAAAAATATGCAATTTAAACACTTAATTTCTTAAATTTGTCTTTTATTTGACAAAATACATATATATTTGATCTTTGGCTCAATATGCACTGTTTTTCAACATCCTTGCCTAATTATATTGTTATCAAACCTCTCTAATTTTGCTCTGCATCACTTTATAACAATAATCCTTTGCAGAGAGGATGTAAAAATAATTTATTATTCATTTTTAGAGTTCTGCAGCCACTTCAGCATCATTTCTGAGAGATATAGTCACATTTTATTTGCTTTTTTTTTTTTAGGCAAGGATGATATTTTCAGATTATTCTGACTTCTATCTTCATTTACTCTGTCCCAGTAATGCATATACTGATAATTACACATCTGGACAAATCTCTCAAGTCTTCCTTTCATTATGACACCAACATTTTTCAAATAGACCTTGTGGTTGCAGAGATGCACTCTTTTCTTTATGGGTCATTTTCGATGCAGAAAGGCTTAAAAGGGGCTGGGGCTAAGCAGGTTAAACTGTGGTACAGCTACTACTGTACATATAAATCATGTATGTGTATGTATGTGTTTTTTTCACCCCAAGATTACTACTTTGAGTGTCATTGGTGGCATTGACACGAAAGACAGTGTGGCGACTGATGAAGCACTGCTTCACAAACTCGCTGGCAAAGCTGCTGAACTGGCGTGGAATAAATGGAAAAACTGCTTTCCACAGACTGCAGCTTAAAGATGTACTAACTGGTAAGTGTTAATTGGAGGTTATATTATCTACTATGTGACAAATGAATTGGTTTACCTGGGTGGGCCACCCCAGTGAAGCCTATTTATAACAAACACTGAAAAGTATAGACTCTGAATATAGGACAGCCTTAATTTTTCAGGTTTAACAAGAGAAAGAAAT
The DNA here is from genome assembly GCF_021347895.1 of Acanthochromis polyacanthus. Classification (NCBI taxonomy): domain Eukaryota; kingdom Metazoa; phylum Chordata; class Actinopteri; family Pomacentridae; genus Acanthochromis; species Acanthochromis polyacanthus. Next base: position 23,073,553 of record NC_067133.1, on the reverse strand, counting down.
TCTTGTTATACTATGTAAGGGTCAATATAGTAGCAGGCCATGCTGCTTTTCTCATCATTTTTCACCATTGTTTGTCACTTTGTTCTATCAAGAGCTTCCATAGTTTCCCCATTTTTAGCAACGGTGAGAAACAATCGACTTACTGCCAGTGCAACGGACCAGGAAGTGGAGGCATACATAAAAAGATGGCTTCATCTTTCTGGAGACCGAGATGACGGAAGGAGAGAGCGGGAGGAGAAAAAGCGGGCCTCACAGCACTTGCGTAAGTCAGCTACAAAGCCTGTTTTGCAATATACGGTGCCAAGACGAGTATATGGACTATTTGGAATAGTTTTCTGCATTAAATGTTCATTAGATAAGTAATATACTTCAGTGATTCCCAAACTGGGATACACAAATTTACATAGGGGGTTGTTTTAGTAGTTCAAGTTCAAACTGGCAAATGTTTGTCTGCACAACCTGTGCAGTGTTAATAAGGTGAGGCGCAGCCCCACAAGCAGGCAGTTTGGTAAATTGGTTAACTGATGTCTGAAACTGTTTTTCCTCTGAAAATGTCTCTTATGAATCCAGGGTGAGATGATTAGAAATGATGGAGGTCCATCTTCTCTGCAGGTCCAGGCTCAGACCATTGTTACTCCTCTATTTGAGCTTCAGATGCGTCTCCTTTCAGTGCGTGTGGCCACGCACTGAAAGAAGGTGTCAACGCCGTTTCATCTGAAAAATGACAGAAGTTTTCCTGATAACTGATATCGCATCCTGAGACCTGAGGATGTCCTAAAATTACACCGTACAGCTGGCATATTGATAAATTCGTACTTGCCAGCGGCACAGAAAGTGAAAGCTCACCAATTCCAACATGGTTAGGTTTTGGGGCAGTGGTAAATTTGTGGACTGGTGGAGCAGTGTGTGCACATCTCACACATTAACTGACATTTTTATGAGTTCCAATTTTCAAATGAGAAAAGGGAGACTTGATTGTTTCCTGAGTTTTGTCTACCATCATCCAAATGAACTTCATGGTCCCACAGGGGAGACATTTACCAGCTCACATCTCAGAGCACTCAGAAAAAAATTAGCTGATGTGTTTGGTAGAAGCTGGACTCGTCTGTGGTTAAACTACTCCATGCCTCTCTCCTCCCTCTTTACCGTTTGCACCAGTGGGAAGGACTGAGATGGGAAGTTGTGCCCCACTGCGCAGCTCACCAATTTGCAAAATGGGCTCAAAATCCACACTTGGTGAGGAGGACCTGATTTGCGCTGGATTTGCTCCTTGCCGCCCGCGAGTCACGAATATAGAGCCCAGTATGTTTAACCTAAGCCCACACAATTGTTATACCAGTATTTCATGCCTTTATTGAACATTAACCATTAAACATTCAAAGTACTGGCAGAGAAAGTCAGACAATATAAGACAATAGTGGACAAAATAAGAACTGGACAAAATAAGAACTGAACAGAACTGCCTCAGTTATGGAATATTTTTATGACGTCGTGGGTGAATTGCTCTCTTCATGCCATGAGATGGATTTGCTTCCAACTGACAGCCTTGGCCATATTCTTATAGAGTATAGTGCTTACTTTGGCATAATATTAGAAATTAATCACCATCTACCCCTGTAAATCAGACAATCTGATATAACATGATATAGCAGACATAATATTTACTATAGCTGCAGATTAATTGTAATTTAAAACAAGCTATGGATTTTTTTTGAAAAACATCAATACAGTATTGTAGAATGTTTATATTATTCTTCAGGGGCTTTTTTGCTTGGTGTCCTGATATGTTTATTTTGTACTTCACTGCCACCATGTTTAATAGCCATAGTACTGCTGAACAGTGTCAAAGTGTGAACTTCTTGTTTTTTTCTTTTTAAAGGGCCAACACCAAGAGAAGACGAGCCAGATGAGGAGTCATTTTTTCCTTTTAATTGGTCCAGTCTTCTATTGTTTCATGTTATTACTGTTTATTACTGTTTCATGTTTGTTTGTGCTTTTATAGTTCATATTTTTTTCAGTTCACTCCACTGACTTTGTTTGAACTGTTTTACTTTTAGAATAAAAATAAATAAAAATTGTTGTCCTCTACTGTCACCAGTTGTTTCTTGAGTTTGATAATTTCTTCAGTTCTTCAGTAGGTTTCTTCGTCATTGATGCAGCATCTTAGACCCCCTGATGTGTCCCAACAAGATGCAACCACTGACAAGCCGGCATTCACACTCTGTCTGAGGGTAACTTAATGGCATATAGCCACAAATTCATACCAGTTCGGATTTATTCTATTCGTTTATATTTGACATAAAACATTGTAATGGTTTAATTGTGACTCATGAGGTGTGCAGGTTAGACAAGGTCATAGAATGTGTTCCAGTTATGGCTGAAACTAAGAGCTAATTGTCTTTAATTTGGATGAGTTGGCCAGCTGTTGATATGTAGCATCATGGCTAGGCAAGTGTTAACACCCAAGTGCCATTATTCAGTGTGGTATGTGGACCAAATTCTTAGTGTGGGCCAGAATACAAATGTACAATGGCCCAAATCAGGTCGAGGTTTTGGTAATTTGGTATGCTTTTGGGTTTACATCTGGCAATGTGATGGCTTCTTTTTGGCCCACTTTGGCTATCAACAGTGGACCGCCCAAGTGCCATCATTCCATACGAAATGTGGGCCGGATGAACGTGGAATGTGGCCCAGATATGGGCCAGAAAGAAGATGTACAGTGGCCCATGTCTGGTGGAGTGCTGGGTCATTTAGTATGCTTCTGGTTTACATCTGGCAATGTGATGGCTTGGTTTTGGCCAACTTGTGGCAAACAAGAGTGGACCGCCCTAGTGCCATCATACCAAATGGAATGTGGGCCAGATGAACGTGTCAAGTTTGGGCCAGAAAGAAGATGTACAGTGGCCCATGTCTGGTTGAGTGCTGGGTCATTTGGTATGCTTCTGGTTTACATCTGGCAATGTGATGGCTTGGTTTCGGCCCACTTGTGGCAAACAAGAGTGGACCGCCCAAGTGCCATCATTCCAGACGGAATGTGGGCCAGATGAACGTGCCAGGTTTGGGCCAGATATGGGCCAGAAAGAAGATGTACAGTGGCCCATGTCTGGTTGAGTGCTGGGTCATTTGGTATGCTTCTGGTTTACATCCGGCAACGTGATGGCTTGGTTTTGGCCCACTTGTGGCAAACAAGAGTGGACCGCCCAAGTGCCATCATTCCAAACGGAATGTGGGCCAGATGAACGTGCCAGGTTTGGGCCAGATATGGGCCAGAAAGAAGATGTACAGTGGCCCATGTCTGGTTGAGTGCTGGGTCATTTGGTATGCTTCTGGTTTACATCCGGCAATGTGATGGCTTGGTTTTGGCCCACTTGTGGCAAACAAGAGTGGACCGCCCAAGTGCCATCATTCCAAACGGAATGTGGGCCAGATATGGGCCAGAAGAATTTTGCTATCTGGGTTTAATATGCTGATTTGAATCTGATTCACACACACACACACCTACATACACAAACTCACACGCTCACACCCATACATACACACACACGCACGTACACACATATTGCATTTTTCATTGCATATAGCTCACCTATATTGTTTTGGTAGGATAGTTAATAAATATTTTCATTTAGACCAATCCATGGTCTTGTGCATTTTCTGTGTGTGAGAATTGAGGTCAATTTCAACTGAGAATTCTAGACTTCCAGATATCAGACTGACCAATTATATCTCAATTCGAGTCTCCTTGAGATTCTTACTTAAATTGATAATTTTCCTCAGGTAAACTGAAGTGGTGCCCCTTTATTTTAACAAGTGCAAATATAATCACTTCAGTGGTTATGCTACAATTGTCATGGAAGGCTTATTGTTGTGCCCTTGTCAAGAGGTATTATGAAATTATGAATTCCCTTTTTTTTTTAATCTGAACCTCTCCTCATCAGTCAGAAGTGCGTGTGTGGGCGTATTGGTTTCTATGTTGGGTTTTTTGGTTTTGTTTTGTAGGGGGGAGTGTGGGATTGAGTATGGGGTGGGAGATATGATTGTTTTCTTTTTGTTATTGCTAATCCATTAATAAAAATAATACGAAAAAAGTCATTGGGAGTGTAATTTACATCGATCAATCAGGTTTCATCCCAAATCGTTATAGCTCTGATAATATTAGGCGACTGATCAATTTACAGTATTTAGCATATGACTCCACCCATCCAACAATTGCTTTGTCACTAGACGATGCTAGGCATTTGACTGTGTAGAGTGGAGTTATCTTTTTGAAACACTCAGAAGATTTGGTTTAGGACAAAATTTTATAACATGGATCAAAACCTTATATGATACCCCCTATGCCCGTGTTTTAACAAATGGTCTTATATCTAATCCATTCCAACTGTATAGGTCCACGAGACAGGGCTGTCCCTTGAGTCCATGCTTGTTCGTGCTTGCCTTGGAGCCTTTAGCACAGAAATTGAGGAACCATTTAGATATACACGGGATCATAGTGGGCAGTGTACATCACAAATTTTTACTGTATGTAGATGACATGTTAGTGCTACTAACGCAACCAGAAAAATCCATACCCACATTATTAAACTGTATTGAGGAGTTCATGCTATTATCTGGATATCGCATTAATTGGGACAAGTCTGAGGCCATGCCTATATCAGGTTACTGCCCATACCCTCTTCCACCAGTGGAAATTTCGCTGGGCTTTGAAAGGCATCAAATATTTGGGCATTCAAATAACTCCAGCTTATAAAGATATAGTCTGAGAGAAAAATCAACTCATTGCTTCAGAAAATGAAATCAGACTTTAGTAGGTGGACTAAAATCCATCTTTCACTCTGGGGGAAAAATAAACTCCATTAAAATGATGACTGCACCTGTGATCTATTAAATGGTATCTCAACTTCCTCTGAATATCCCAGAGTCCCACTTTAAGAATCTTGACACTCTCATTTTAGACTTTCTCTGGGGTAGGGAAACTACAGGCCCACACAAAGAGAGGGGGATTCTCACTTCCTAGTTTTAGATGGTACTGCTGGGCTTTTAATATGAAGCACATAAGGACATGGCTACCTAGTGACAAGGTAGAAGATAGGCCAAGTTGGTTCCAAATAGAGGCTGAAGCTAGTGGAGGGCTATCCCCTTGGTCTGAGTTGTTTGGCACAAAACTACCATTACAGAATGATAACCCCATTATTGCCAACATTAAATTAATGTGGCATAAACTACATAAAGCAGGCCGTTGGGACTTCTTCAGATACCCTCATGCACCTCTATGGAATAATAAGCGAATTCTAATTGGAGAAAAAACAGTTAACTGGACTATTTGTAAAAAGACAGGGAAAATCTATATTTTACATTTATTCGACAGCAATACCAAACAGTTCTTAAGTTTTAACCAAGTAATGGATAGATATAAATTGCCACATAATCAGTACTGGAGGTCTGTCCACATACGAAGTGCCCTGGCTAAATGGTTAGGAGGCCAGCTTACCTGCCCTATGGGTAGCCCAATTGAAGAGCTGCTGACTAAATCAAGCTCAGGGGCATTACCTGTAAGATCAACAATCTGTTATAGGAACAACTAAGTGACCCTTTAGTCAAGAAACACTGGGCAGGGGATATGGAGGTGGACATATCCTCCTGAGGATTGGGAATCATGTTGAAAGAATATCAACACAATGTACAAAGAAATGGGTAATAGGTTAATTCAACTAAAAATAATACACAGATGGCATCGGACACCAGAACAACATCACAAATGCAACGTGATACCAGCAGACTCTTGATGGAAATGCGGTGGAAATGGTGCCTCTATACTCCATATTCTCTGGACATGTCCCGCATTTAAAGATTGGTTAAACAACATCCAGCAGATTATATTTGAAGTCCTGCACAAAAGTTTCAAAGTTTCAAAAAGTTTCATCTGTAAAACTGTCTAAGTTGGGATTGACCATGGAGCTTCAGGACAATGACTTTTCATATTTTGAAAAAAGGTGGATTATTTTGGCTCTCACAACAGCTGTTCCGATACGTGGACGACACATAGGTCAAGATCAGAATCTATGAGGTGCAAACTTTCACCGAACACATCAACTCTGTGGACAACAACATCAAGTTCACCAGAGAGGATGTAAAGGACAATATTTTGCCCTTTTTGGATTGTGGGGTCTGCATAGAAGAGGACAGAAGTCTGAGTGTTGGGGTATACAGGAAACCAACAAACATGGACCAGTACCTGCTTTTTGACTCTCACCATCAACTGGAGCACAAGCTAGGAGTCATGAGGACCGTGCAACACAGGGCTGACAAGTTACCCACAAGTACCCAAGGCCAGGAAAAAGAACACAAACACCTGAAAGGGGCACTGAAAACTTGTGGATATCCTGACAGGACCTTTGTGAAGGCTCACACAAGATCCAGAAAGGAGAACAACCCAGTGAAGACAGAAGAGAAGGAGAGCAGGCGCAACAACATAGTGATCCCGTATGTGTCTGGAGTGTCTGAAAAACTGAGGAGGATTTTCAACAAACACCAGATCCCTGTCTTTTTTAAGCCAAATAACACCCTCAGGCAAAGACTGGTCCACCCAAAAGACCCCACACCACACAGCCAGAAGAGCAACCTGGTGTATGCAGTTAAATGCAGTGAGGAATGCTCAGATCTCTACATAGGGGAAACCAAACAGTCACTTAACAAGTGCATGGCTCAACACAGGAGAGCCAATTCCTCAGGACAGGATTCAGCAGTCTTCCTTCACCTTAAGGAAGAGGGACACTCATTTCAGGACACCAATATTCAGATTTTGGACAGGGAGGACAAATGGTTTAAGAGAGGAGTGAAAGAAGCCATCCATGTCAGAGTAGAGAAGCCATCTCTGAATGTGGGGGGGGGGGTGTCTGCGACATCATCTTTCGCCAATTTACAATCAGGTCCTTTCAAAACTCCCCAAAAGAACTACTCAGCAGATTCACTCATCCTAATGACCACCATTAGCATACGAGGGCTTAGTGACATCTGTGCATTTCAACGACACCCACCGATACTCCCAAAGAACATCGTTGAGTAGTCAGACGGGTCTTGGTAATGGTTGTTGGAACAATAATAGCCCTGACCACACTTCACAGAGGTTTAACAGCTGAGGCAACACCAACCACCACCAGAACTGAAGAAGCCTCTTGGATGAGAGGTGAAACATCTTCAAGGAACTTTCTTAAAGTCCAGTGGATTGATTGAAACAACTTTGGACACCTGACAATGGCTGTATCATCGGAGAACTTCTGGAGGTGACAGCTCCCAAAGTTGTAGTGGAAGTCGGATTTGTACAGGGTGAAGAGAAAGGGGGAGAGCACTGTCCCCTGTGGGGCCCCAGTACTGCTGACTACCACATCAGACACACAGTCCTGAAGTCTCACGTACTGTGGTCTGTTGGTGAGGTAGTCGATGGTCCAAGCAGCCAGGTGACAGTCTACTCCCGCTCCTTCGAGCTCCACCCTGAGCAGAGAAGGCTGGATTGTGTTGAAAGCACTGGAGAAGTCAAAGGACATGACCCTCACAGTGCTGCCGATGTTCTCCAGGTGAGTCAGCGATCTGTGCAGCAGATAGAAGACTGCATCGTCCACTCCAATGTTCGGTTGGTATGCGAACTGCAGTGGATCCAGATGTTGGCTCACCTGGGGATGGAGGTTCTTGAGGACGATCCTCTCCATGGTCTTCATCAAATGCGAAGTGAGAGCCACAGGTCTGAAGTGGTTAGGATCCCTGGGGTTTCCTGGTCTTTAAGACAGGAACCAGGCAGGAAGTCTTCCATAACACTGGAACCCTCTTCAGACTCAGGTTAAAGATGTGCAGCAGCACCTGACAGAGCTGGTCTGCACAGTCTCTAAGGAGGCTGGAGCTGATTCCATCAGGACCTTCGACCTTTCTGGTCTTGATCTTTTAAAGCTCACTTCTCACCTGATCAGCTGCTATGGAGAGGCCGGGGGTGGTGGAGGAGGGTGACGGGGGAGGGGTGATGGTGGTGGTGAGGGATGAGATGAAGAAGGGTGATGGGGCTGTATGTGGAGTCTGGACGTGGTGGAGGATGGGGAGAGGAGGAGGGGTGGTGGTGGTGGTGGTATAGAACTGAGGTGTGAAGAAGGAGCTGGCTGGTCAGTGCTTTGATGAGAGGGGGAGAAGTAGGAGTAGAATCAAATCTGTTAAAGGACAGATTCAGCTCGTTGGCCCACTCCCGGTCTCCTGCTGCAGCTCCCCTCTCATGGTCTCTGCTGTAACCAGAGATGGATCTCAGGTCTCTCCAGACCTCCCTTGTGTTATTGTTCTCCAGGTGAGATTCCATCTTGGTCCTGTAGCTGGCCTTGTCTGCCTTGATCTTCTTCTTTATCTCCTTCTGCACCCTGCTCAGCACCTCTTTTTCCCCAGATCCAAAAACCCTCCTCTTCTCCTTCAGCAGGACCTTCTGTCATGACTCTCGTCCTGCCTGGTCAGGTTTTTGTCTGCTGCCTTATTTTATTATGTGCCATGCCAGGCTTTGTTTGGTGCCATGTTCCTGTTGTCTATGCTGTGCTTTGGTCCATCTCTCTCTCTCTCTCTCTCTCTCTCTCTCTCGCTCTCCTAAGTAGGTCAGAGTGGCTTCAGCTTCAGCTGAGGCCACTCTCCTCATCAAGGGTGCAGCTCTGGCTGAGCAGCTGTCTCCGATTCATCATCACACATCTCTGACAATAAAAAGCCGGTTCAGACACTCATTCGATGCCGGATTGTTATATGACTACCAAGTTAGTGACTCTCCAGCCGACCAAGTCAAGTTTCGCTATTTTTGCCTAGAACTCTGAGGTCAGATTTGAATTCTCTGAACAGTAAACCTCTTCTACCTTTGTCTTCTACTACAGTTCATTCTGCTCAGCACAACGGATTCCTAGATCACCCCTCAGCCATCCACAGCCAGAACCCAGCCGAGATTCACCACCAGGAGGGGACCACAGCCGAGACCAAAGCCCAGAACCACAGCCAAGTGAAGTCTACAGCCAAGACCAAACCTCCACAGCTAAGTGAAGTCTACAGCCAAGACCAAACCTCCACAGCTAAGTGAAGTCTACAGCCAAGACCAAACCTAGAACCTCAGCCAAGAGAATTCAACAGCCAAGTCCAAGCCTAGAACCTCAGCCAAAAGAGATCCACAGCCAAAACCAAGAACCCAGAGTCTCCGCCAAGAGAAAACCACAGCCAAGCCCAAACCAAGAATCACAGCCAAGAGAAGACCACAGCCGAAGACCAACCTCAAACCCCAGCCATAAAGAAATCTTCACCCCATCACCACCACGACCCAAGCCCTGCGCCCCAGACAACCCAACCTCCACAAACCACTCCCTTCCTCACAATAAAATCCCTAAACTCTCTCCCTCTGTAGACCTGAGTTCTTGCACCGGTTTCCAACCACCGTTCGTGACAGAACAATCCGGCCAACATGGAAGCGGAGAACTCAGGTCCAGAGGAACCAACCCCCGCCCAGGTCTTTCAGGCAGTGTCCGCCCATGGTCACCTTTTAGGACAACACAGTAGAACCCTGAGGAATCTAGTGGAAGCGGGGAACCAGGTATCAGCCCAACTCCAGTCCCTGTCAGACCAGATGACTCAGGTGACCACAGCTCCCACGGTATTGGAACAACATGGCCAAGCGCTTCAGGAACTTGGAGCAACGAGTCGACTTCTGAACGATCAGTTTGGAAACATGACGGCACAGTTGCTCCAGATTACCTCCGCTCTTGCACAGCTCTCCAACCCGCAGCCTCCTCCAGTCCCTCCGCCGAACCCACCTTCGCCCAGCAATGAAGATGCCGCCTTAGCCCCGAATTGGTTCCCGGAACCCAAGATACCCGACCCAGCTCGCTACGCAGGAGACCAGGGAGCCTGCGGAGATTTCCTGATGCAGGTATCATTAGTTTTTAGCGCACAGCCTCAGAGGTACCGCACTGACGAACAGAAGATCTCTTACACCTTGAGCCTATTGACCGGTTCGGCGCTTCGGTGGGGATCGGCTGTTTGGCAGAACAAGAGACCCGCCTGCGCTTCATACTCTGCATTCACCAAAGAGATGAAACGCGCATTTGACCATCCAGTTCGTGGAGCGGATGCCATGAAGAGGCTGGGCAACTTATTACAGGGAGGACAAAGTGTGGCCACCTATGCCGTGGAGTTCAGGACTTTAGCGGCGGAGGTGGACTGGAATGACTCTGCTCTCCGGTACCAGTTTCTTCGCGGGCTTAACGAGGAATTAAAAGACGAATTGGCCCGCCGAGAAGAAGCGGCGGATCTGAACATACTCATAGACCAAGCTATCATCCTGGACAATAGGCTGCGAGAACGGAGGAGAGAAAAAAGACTTACCCACCTCCAGGCGTCTCGTCCTTCCCTCGCTGTTCAACCTTGTCTCAGTCCACGACCTAGGGATTCCAGCCCGGCGGTATCCTCTCCTCCACAACCACGAGCAAGCTCTTCGACCAAGTCCTTTCCGGTAGGGGGAGAGGAGCCCATGCAGCTCGGACGAGCCCACCTCTCTCCCGAAGAACGAGCTGAGCGCCTGAAGCGGGGAGCATGCTTTTACTGCGGTGAGAGGGGTCACCTAGTGGCCGCATGCCCATCCCGGCCGGGAAAAGACCCGGCTCACCTCGGTCTGGGGAGATCCGGGTGAGCCAGACGTCCGTCTCCCCCCCTCTGACACACCTCCAGGTTTCATCCTCTCTTCAATGGAAGGGGCATCAGATTCCAGTGGAAGCACTTATTGACTCTGGAGCTGAGGGAAACTTTATTGATGTATCCATAGTCAGACGATTGTCTTTACCTACTGTACCAATTAAAACCCCTCTATGTGCATTAGCATTCAACGGACGTCGTTTAGCCCAGGTCAGTGACCAAACCATTTCGGTTACCCTCAGGACCTCAGGTAACCATGTGGAAACGCTCTCGTTTTTTGTGATATCTGGTTTGAATTCACCAGTGGTCCTAGGGTATCCTTGGTTAAGTATGCATAACCCCCAGATAGACTGGAGATTAGGGAAGATTTTATCTTGGAGTACAGACTGTTATGCAACATGCCTGGTGTCAGCTCAGACCCCCGGCGGTCCAGAACCAAGAACTCTGGCTGTTAACCCCGATCTAACCTCCGTACCTTCAGAGTATCATGACCTAGCGAACGTTTTTAATAAAGACCGGGCCATGTCTCTACCTCCTCACAGGCCTTACGACTGTGCGATAGATCTGGTGGAGGGCGCTCCTCTACCAAGTGGCAGGTTATATAACCTTTCAAAGCCGGAGAAATCGGCAATGGAGACTTATATCAGGGAGTCACTGGCAGCCGGGTTGATTCGCCCGTCCACTTCTCCAGTCGGGGCGGGTACCTTTTTTGTAGGAAAGAAAGATGGCGGACTCCGGCCGTGCGTCGATTACAAGAAACTGAACGACATCACGGTTCGCAACAAATATTCGTTGCCGCTAATTGACTCCGCTTTCACTCCCTTACACGGCGCCACAATCTTCTCTAAATTAGACCTGAGAAACGCTTATCACCTGGTACGGATACGGGAGGGGGACGAGTGGAAGACAGCATTTAACACTCCGTTTGGCCATTTTGAATATTGTGTCATGCCTTTTGGATTGACGAACGCTCCGGCTGTCTTCCAACACCTTGTGAACGACGTTTTGAGGGACTTCTTGAACCGGTGCGTATTCGTTTACCTCGATGACATCCTGATCTTCTCCCGCGGCCTGGGGGAGCACCGGCGGCACGTGAGGGCGGTCCTCGAGCGATTGCTCGGGAACCGGCTTTTCGTTAAAGCTGAGAAGTGTGTGTTTCACGTGTCGTCGGTGGCCTTCCTGGGTTACATCATTGCCGCGGGGGAGGTCAGGATGGATCCAGCCAAGGTTGCGGCGGTGGTTGATTGGCCGGAGCCCAGGGATCGCAAACAGCTTCAGCGGTTCCTGGGCTTCGCCAACTTCTACCGCCGCTTCATCCAAAACTACAGTCAAATCGCGTCCCCTCTCACCGCGCTCACGTCCAATACCCGTCCGTTCGTTTGGTCCCCTGCTGCTAATCATGCATTTGTTACATTGAAGTCTAAATTTGTCTCCTCTCCTATTCTTGTCCAGCCAGATCCCACTCAACAGTTCATCGTGGAGGTCGACGCCTCAGACACCGGAGTAGGAGCGGTGTTGTCCCAGCGTGCAGGTGGAGATGGGAAGCTACACCCCTGTGCGTTCTTCTCTCGAAAGCTCTCCCCAGCGGAGAGAAACTATGACGTTGGCAACCGGGAGCTGTTGGCCGTTAAAATGGCACTGGAGGAGTGGCGGCACTGGCTGGAGGGAGCAGAGGTGCCGTTTATGGTATGGACAGACCACAAAAACCTCCAGTATCTGCGGTCCGCCAAGAGACTAAACCCGAGGCAGGCCAGGTGGACTCTGTTTTTTGACCGGTTCCAGTTCACCCTAGCCTATCGTCCAGGTTCCAGCAATGGAAAACCCGATGCCTTGTCCCGTATCTCCTCCAAGGAGGTTTATCCAAAGGAGCCAGAACCCATTCTGTCTCCTTGTCACCTGGCTTGCCTCACGTGGAATATTGAGTCTGTGGTCAAGAGAGCTCAGCAAGACCAAGTGTTTCCCGAAGCCGGTCCTCCAGGAACCTTGTTTGTCCCTGAAGCAGCTCGGTCGGAGGTTCTGCAGTGGGGCCACTCCAGCCAGTTTGCCTGCCACCCAGGGGAGTTTAGGACTCTGTCGAACCTGAAGCGGCGGTTCTGGTGGCCTTCTATGGCGAGAGACTGTCATCACTTCGTGGCAGCTTGCTCCGTCTGTGCCCAAAATAAGACTTCCACCGCGTCTGCTCCTGGTCACCTTCATCCTTTGATCATTCCACGGCGGCCCTGGTCGCATATCGCTTTGGACTTCGTCACTGGATTACCTCCATCCCACGGTCAGTCTGTCATATTGTCTATTATTGATCGATTCTCTAAGTTTGCTCATTTGGTTCCTCTGCCGAAACTTCCCTCGGCCAGAGAAACCGCTGATTTGTTGGTTCACCATGTCTTCCGTGCCCATGGCCTCCCGCGAGACATAGTGTCGGACCGAGGGCCACAGTTTACATCGGCGGTCTGGAGGTCTTTTTGTTCTGCCCTCGGGGCCACGGTCAGTTTATCTTCTGGTTTTCACCCCCAGAGTAATGGCCAGACGGAGCGGCTGAACCAGTCTATGGAAGCGGCCCTTAGATGTGTGTCATCAAAGGATCCGGGTTCTTGGAGCAAACAACTCCCCTGGGTGGAGTACGCCCATAACACCCTCCCCAGTGCCGCTACAGGTCTCTCCCCGTTCCAGTGCGTCTATGGTTACCAACCTCCCGTGTTTCCGGATCAGGAGAAGGCTATTGAGGTACCCTCCGTCAGGTCCCATCTCCGCCGGTGTGCACGCACCTGGAGACGGGCACGTGCCGCCCTGCTCCGTTCGTCCCGACGCACCCAGGATCAGGCTAATCGTCATCGGTCTGAGGCGCCGATCTACGCCCCTGGTCAGAAGGTCTGGTTGAAGACCCAACATCTTCCCCTTCGTGCCTGTCCCAAGAAGTTGTCTCCTCGGTTCATTGGTCCCTTTACTGTCTCCAAGATCATAAATCCTGTCGCCGTCCGTCTTACCTTACCTCGGTCTATGAAAATCCACCCCACGTTCCATGTGTCCCAGCTCAAACCGGTTCAAGAAGCCTCGCTGGCTCCTCCCGTGCCGGACCCCCCGCCTCCTCGCATGCTGGACGGCGATCCCGTGTACACTGTGTCTCGTTTGCTGGATGTCCGCCGTCGGGGCCGGGGTCTGCAATATCTAGTTGACTGGGAGGGTTATGGCCCGGAGGAACGGATGTGGGTTCCCAGGTCCCGCATCCTGGACCCCTCCCTCATTCGGGATTTCCGTCGCGCCCACCCTGGCAGGCCCGGTGGGGCGCCAAGGGGCGCCCGTTGAGGGGGGGGTACTGTCATGACTCTCGTCCTGCCTGGTCAGGTTTTTGTCTGCTGCCTTATTTTATTATGTGCCATGCCAGGCTTTGTTTGGTGCCATGTTCCTGTTGTCTATGCTGTGCTTTGGTCCATCTCTCTCTCTCTCTCTCTCTCTCTCTCTCTCGCTCTCCTAAGTAGGTCAGAGTGGCTTCAGCTTCAGCTGAGGCCACTCTCCTCATCAAGGGTGCAGCTCTGGCTGAGCAGCTGTCTCCGATTCATCATCACACATCTCTGACAATAAAAAGCCGGTTCAGACACTCATTCGATGCCGGATTGTTATATGACTACCAAGTTAGTGACTCTCCAGCCGACCAAGTCAAGTTTCGCTATTTTTGCCTAGAACTCTGAGGTCAGATTTGAATTCTCTGAACAGTAAACCTCTTCTACCTTTGTCTTCTACTACAGTTCATTCTGCTCAGCACAACGGATTCCTAGATCACCCCTCAGCCATCCACAGCCAGAACCCAGCCGAGATTCACCACCAGGAGGGGACCACAGCCGAGACCAAAGCCCAGAACCACAGCCAAGTGAAGTCTACAGCCAAGACCAAACCTCCACAGCTAAGTGAAGTCTACAGCCAAGACCAAACCTCCACAGCTAAGTGAAGTCTACAGCCAAGACCAAACCTAGAACCTCAGCCAAGAGAATTCAACAGCCAAGTCCAAGCCTAGAACCTCAGCCAAAAGAGATCCACAGCCAAAACCAAGAACCCAGAGTCTCCGCCAAGAGAAAACCACAGCCAAGCCCAAACCAAGAATCACAGCCAAGAGAAGACCACAGCCGAAGACCAACCTCAAACCCCAGCCATAAAGAAATCTTCACCCCATCACCACCACGACCCAAGCCCTGCGCCCCAGACAACCCAACCTCCACAAACCACTCCCTTCCTCACAATAAAATCCCTAAACTCTCTCCCTCTGTAGACCTGAGTTCTTGCACCGGTTTCCAACCACCGTTCGTGACACCTTCAGTTCTGCGGTTTGCGGTAAGAGAAACACCGTACTTTCCTGGTCGGTACATACAGTGCCTTGTGAAAATATTCGGCCCCCTTGAACTTTTCAACCTTTCGCCACATTTCAGGCTTCAAACATAAAGATATAAAATTTTATTTTTTTGTCAAGAATCAACAACAATTGGGACACAATCGTGAAGTGAAATGAAATTTATTGGATATTTTATACTTTTTTAACAAATAAAAAACTGAAAAGTGGGGTGTGCAATATTATTCGGCCTCTTTACTTTCAGTGCAGCAAACTCACTCCAGAAGTTCAGTGAGGATCTCTAAATGATCCAATGTTGTCCTAAATGACTGATGATTATAAATAGAATCCACCTGTGTGTAATCAAGTCTCCGTGAAAATAAATGCACCTGCTCTGTGATAGTTTCAGGGTTCTGTTTAAAGTGCAGAGAGCATCTTTAAGACCAAGGAACACACCAGGCAGGTCCGAGATACTGTTGTGGAGAAGTTTAAAGCTGGATTTGGATACAAAAAAGATTTCCCAAGCTTTAAACATCTCAAGGAGCTCTGTGCAAGCAATCATATTGAAATGGAAGGAGTATCAGACCACTGCAAATCTACCAAGACCCGGCCGTCCCTCTAAACTTTCACCTGGAACAAGGAGAAGACTGATCAGAGATGCAGCCAAGAGGCCGATGATCACTCTGGATGAACTGCAGAGACCTACAGCTGAGGTGGGAGAGTCTGTCCATAGGACAACAATCAGTCGTACACTGCACAAATCTGGCCTTTATGGAAGAGTGGCAAGAAGAAAGCCATTTCTCAAAGACATCCATAAAAAATCTCGTTTAAAGTTTGCCACAAGCCACCTGGGAGACACACCAAACATGTGGAAGAAGGTGCTCTGGTCAGATGAAACCAAAATCAAACTTTTTGGCCACAATGCAAAACGATATGTTTGGCATAAAAGCAACACAGCTCATCACCCTGAACACACCATCCCCACTGTCAAACATGGTGGTGGCAGCCTCATGGTTTGGGCCTGTTTTTCTTCATCAGGGACAGGGAAGATGGTTAAAATTGATGGGAAGATGAATGGAGCCAAATACAGGACCATTCTGGAAGAAAACCTGTTGGAGTCTGCGAAAGACCTGAGACTGGGACGGAGATTTATCTTCCAACAGGACAATGATCCAAAACATGAAGCCAAATCTACAATGGAATGGTTCACAAATAAACGTATCCAGGAGTTAGAATGGCCAAGTCAAAGTCCAGACCTGAATCCAATCGAGAATCTGTGGGCAGAGCTGAAGACTGCTGTTCACAAACGCTTTCCATCCAACCTCACTGAGCTCGAACTGTTTTGCAAGGAAGAATGGGCAAGAATTTCAGTCTCTCGATGTGCAAAACTGATAGAGACATACCCCAAGTGACTTGAAGCTGTAATTGCAGCAAAAGGTGGCGCTACAAAGTATTAATGCAAGGGGACCGAATAATACTGCACGCCCCACTTTTCAGGTTTTTATTTGTTAAAAAAAGTTTAAAATATCCAATAAATTTCATTTCACTTCACGATTGTGTCCCAATTGTTGTTGATTCTTGACAAAAAATTAAAATTTTATATCTTTATGTTTGAAGCCTGAAATGTGGCGAAAGGTTGAAAAGTTCAAGGGGGCCGAATACTTTCGCAAGGCACTGTAGTCTGTGAAGTCCATATTTGTACTTCTTTTTTGGGGCATTTTTAGGCTTTAATATATATGACAATGGAGAGTGACAGGAAATGTGGGGAGAAGAGCAAATGGCCATGGGATGGACTTGAGCCCAAGACTGCTGCCTTGAGCACTATAGTCCAGGTTTAATATCGTCACACACAGGCATCAAAACTATGAATGAATACATATGGGACTATGTCTGTTCAACTGGCTTTTCTCAATGTGTAAATAAACTGAGTGACAGATTTAATCACCCCCTTGACCTTGTTCTGACATAGGGCATAGAAACTGAACCTCTCTCGATGCACTGAGCCCTTCTCTCATTTACCTATGTATTTACAATATATACCGTTATTGCATTGCATTCACTCTGTTTCCTCATGTCCTATGTCTGAGTGTGCCTGGTCCCAGAACTGGATGCTTCTGATCTATGGTTGCTGTCCCACCAACAAAAAACTGTGAAATAAGTCAAAATATGTTTTATATTTTAGATTCTTCAGAATAGCCCTTTGCTTTGATTACTGATTTGCACACTCTTGGCATTTTCTCTATCAGCTTCATGAGGTACAGTGATCCCTCATTTATTGCAGGGGTTACGTTCCAGACCCCCCCTGCAATCGGCGAAAATCCACGAAGTCGCAACTTTATTTTATTATTTATATATATATATTAAGGTTTTATAAATCCTGTCC
Source organism: Acanthochromis polyacanthus (assembly GCF_021347895.1). Taxonomy (NCBI): domain Eukaryota; kingdom Metazoa; phylum Chordata; class Actinopteri; family Pomacentridae; genus Acanthochromis; species Acanthochromis polyacanthus. Next base: position 23,056,169 of record NC_067133.1, on the reverse strand, counting down.
ACACTCTTATAAACCTTTCCCACACCATTATTAACCTTTCTCGCACTCTTATAAAGACCTCCTATGCTCTCAAACTTTTTCTACACTATTTAACAATATGTAAGTTTTGTGTGGGTACTCACCAGTCAATGTACAACTTAAATGATGAAGATCGTTGCAGACCAAGCCTGCTCCTTTTAGTAGGTAGGTTGCAATGCGTGTGTGTGTGTGTGTATGCGGCGTGTGTCTATGTGTGTGCATGCGGTGTGTGTATGTGTATACATGGGCGTGTGTGACGTAGGAGAACGCGCTTGCAGTATGACGCTGAAGCTGCAGCAGGGCGGTGTGTTCCGTGCAGCATCAGCAGATCCAAGTGTGTCCTGGAGAAGCTGCATACGCCACAGTACTGCAGAGTTCTAATGAAGTGTCACGTTCTCCACCACAGAATTGGTCCGGACTCTTAATACAACTTGTTACCAACAATGAGCCACGCTAAGCTAAGGGAGCTAGCGGTTACCCGAGGCTGCACAATTACGGTTCGAAAGCTGACAAAACTGGGCCGGTAACAATATGACGAATCATGATGAATTAGTTGTACAGTACTGATAATGATGAGATGAATGTATTGCTGAGTGAGAATAAACAAAGTGACATGCAGAACTCATGCTAGATACATGGGAGATGGAGGGGACTGATGCTACGCTACGCATAGGTCATTACAATGGGACCCACCTGGTTAAATAAAGGCTAAATTTAAAAAAATAATAAATAAATGCATTTGATTTCGATTTAATATTCTTTTAATATATTTTAATTATTATTAAAACATATTTTAAATATTATTAGGCTAGAAATGCTTATTTTATTTTAAAAAATAATGTATATAAATATATATATACTGCAAAATCCCGCGATATAGCAAAAATCCCACGACACCAAACACAATTTAAAAATCCGTGATACAGTGAGTGTCATGAATGAGGAGATATGAACCCATGCAGCAGGCGACAGACAGGCAGGATGAATTATAAGGATTTATTAAACAATAATTTTGATATTACCATAAAAATCACTCCAAGGGAGGAACAAGGGATAAAACCAGGAAGGGGGGCAAAACTAAACTAAACAAAACTAAAGGCGACGGCTTAAGGCCGCGAGGAAAACTAAACTAATATAACTGGGAGAGGGGAAACTCACAACGTGTCCAGGAGGGGAGTCGGGAGACCAGGCGGAGAACAGAACTGAGGGCGATGGCGGCAGAGATGGTGTGAGGACTGAGCAACAGGCGGAAGCGCACAGAGTCCAGGCGACGGAGTGAGTGTGACTGGGTGCAGCGTGCAGCGGGGTGGCAGACGAGGTGATCCATTAAAACAAGAGCTGTGATGTGGCAGACAAGGTGATCCAATAATCCAAGAACTGTATGCTCACGGCAGGGAGTGATGGGTCTCAGGCCAGAGTCTTGCACTGGGTCGGGTACCCGCGGGTACCCAACGGGTACCCGCAAAAACAGCTGATTTGCGGGTGGTTTTTAAAAACTTTTTTTTTTCTCGGGTTCGGGTCTGGGTGGGAAAAATAGCTTGCGGGTCGGGTCGTGGGTTGTAGATTGACTCATGAGAATCATTATACAATAATAATAAATAAATAAAAACTTAAGTTGGAAGCTGTTTGTAAAGCTGTGACGTGATCCATCTGCTGCGACTGCAGCTTGCACCGCGTCTCTTCTGCATCCATTTCCGGGTTACCAAAACAACAAAAATGGCGGAGGACGTGAGTATAAAGCTGCAGAGCGGAGAGTACACATTAGCCGAAAATTCATCCTCGAGAGCTAAGTCTAAAGTTTGGGAGCATTTTGGTGTTATCATAGATGTAGAAAATAATCAAGTCGCTGGGTTCGCTGCCTGTAAAAAGTGCAGTAAAGTGTTGTCTTACGATAGCCGCAAAGTGGGAACTTCATCATTGAAGAAACACTCGGAGTCGAGCTGCTCTGGAAATGCCGCTGCTGCAAAACCAATCGATCACTTCTTCACAAAAAAAGGTGAACTTAAAGCACCAAGAAAGCAAGATAAAGAGACTGTTACAAAACTAGCAGTAAAGTTTGTATGCAGGGACATCAGATCTTTCGAAACGGTGTGTGGGGACGGCTTCACGGAATTAGCACAGGGACTAATTGACGTTGGTGTGCGGGCTGGCCGTGTCGATGCAACGCAGCTGTTACCAGATCCAACAACTGTATCTCGCAGAGTGAGTAAATGTGCTGAAGAAATTCGCCAAAGCATCATTCCTGAGCTGAAAGAACAGTTAAGTGAGTTTAACGGAGCAGTCACTTTGGACATGTGGACTGATGACTATAGAAAAATAGGCTACATCTGTCACACACTACACTATATCAACAGCAACTGGGAGCTGGTGGAACGAGTGCTTTCTACGTCGGAGTGGGACAGTACGCTACGTAAAACGGCTGAAAACATCAAACCAGCAGTCATCCAAGCCCTGAGAAGATACAACATTGAGGAGTTCTTCTCCAAACTTGTGTACGTTACAGACAGGGGTTCAAACATAGTGGCAGCCCTTCGCACAGTCACAAGACTAAGCTGTGCTGCACATGTGCTAAACACTGTACTGTACACTACCATTGGGAAACCAGATGAGGGGGATGTGTTTGGAGAGGAGGTTTCTGCACTTATCAATGGATCAAAGTCACTGGTGACCTACTTTCAGCACACAAGTCTCCAGACGCGGCTGAAAAAAAACACTGAAGGCATCAGTGGAAACGCGCTGGAATTCAATCCATACTATGCTGGAGTCGATCAGCTGTCAGTATGAGGACGTTCGTTCCTTGCTGCTGGAAAGAGGGGAAGAGGGTCGTCTTAATCACTTGCCTGAAGAAACATTGCATGCAATGGTGATATTTCTTGAGAAGTTCAAGGAGGCTACCAAGGCACTGGAGGCATCCAAAACTCCATCCCTTCACCTCACTGCTGTGTGGTTTGACCACCTGAAACGCCACCTGCAACCATCCTCCACTGATAACCAAACATTTTCCTCTCTGAAGGGAAAATGCCTCAAAATCCTGCTCGACAAGTATGAGGTCCATCTCCTGCATAAGCTGGCCATGTTTCTGCATCCAAAGCTGAAAAGTCTTAAACTTCTTGCAGATGAACATGAAGTGGCAACAGTGCACCACGAAGTGCGACGTCTTCTTAAAGGTGAAAATTAATGTATTTTTCACAGTGTATTTATTTGTGTGTGGATACTGGTAGCCTAATTTGTATATATTATGTATGTATCACTTTGGATTTTCATGTTTTTTTTTCCATTTGCCTTTGTTTTGTGCTTAGTATTATAAAGTTGCATAGCCATAATATTGCTCCCTCTATTATACCACTTTAGACTTAAAAGACAAGCGTGGATCGCCTGAACACTGTGTCACTGCTTGTGTCCCACCACCTGAGAAGAAATCCCGAGCAAGGATGGAGGCATTATCTGATGTCGAAGATTCTACTTCTAGCGATGATTCCAGCACCCAGGATGAAGTGACCAAATACATCAACTTCAAGACAAAGAAGGTGGATAATTTCGACATTCTCAACTGGTGGAAGGAGCATGCATCAGTCTTCCCAGATTTGGCACACATTGCTCATTCGATCTTGTCAATTCCAGCTTCAAGTGCAGCAAGTGAGCGAGACTTTTCCACAGCTGGATTTGTGATCCAAGAGCGCAGAAGCCAGTTGAAACCAGGGACAGTGGATGACATTCTTTATCTGCATAGCAATTTAAAGAGACACTGAGTCGGAAGTTTGTTTCAAAGTGGCAAGGATGTTGACTGCAACACTGCATTAGTTTGTTGGCTGCAGTGCATCCTACTCTCACTCATGCCATGGTTGTCACTAAAAAAAAAAAAAAAAAGAGTATTTTTTACATTTGGTTTATCTTTTTTCTTGCACGTGTTTTGATGTTTACAGTGGTGGATTAGTTACTTTCCTGCCAGAATGTTCACCTTTGGGTCTATATTTGTTTATTAATCCATGCTATTTTGCTCTCAGGCAATCTATTGGCCAGTCACTTTAGGTTCTAATATGTTGCAGTATAACAGTGGCTACAGAGATGTTACTGAGAATGTTAAGACTGTTAATTTGTTTTAATATTGGAATATCTGGTCTGAAAATTCTCAAAGTGGAATGTTTTTCAGGTGCCTACTAGTCACAGTTTTGTGGCATGAACCAGATCTACCTCAGTTTATGAACAGTATTTTATGTGTTGTGTCACTGTACTGGTTTACTTGCACTGATTTATTTTTGTATTAGCCAGCCTGGCTGTAATGACACAGAGACGTGCTTTTTGTTTACCTCTTTTGTTTTAATTTTTGAGCTGGACTTAAAATTTGACTTTGATTGTCCATAAGGGCAGTTAAAAAACAGTATTCTGTCAGTAGCCCATACTGCCTTAAATAAATTGATGTGATGCATTCATTCAGTTATGAATTTTTGTTTTTGTATATGATTGTTAAAGTAGATGGCTTAATAATTGAGCTCAAACGAATCTTTTCAGTTAGTTGAGCAAACTACAGAAAACTATCTTGGTCATTATTTACTCTCTGAGGATCGCGTCCGCTATTTTGCGACAGTCATTGGCTCAGCTGTTGAAACGCGTTTCACCATCTAATAACACAATTTGTGATTGGACGAGAGCATCAAACGGTCTGCCACCGTCTAACAAGCGCCACTTCCAAAACAGTTAATAGCTATTTATATATTTGAGAAATAAGTGGATAAAACGTACAACTATCACTTTGTAATGTTCCTGAAGTGTTCAAACATTACACAGTGTTTCCCTGATGGATTACTTTTCTCCTCGATGGATTCTAAAACATGTCACGGCTCGTAACTGCTGAACGCCGCTCAAGTCTGGACAGAAAGTAAGTCTATTACACACGTAAAGTTCCCTCTAAGAGATTAAAAGTTTAAAAGCATTAAACGTAACAAACGAGTGGTTTTACAGTTGTATGGGAGAACAACACGCAGGGTTGATGATTCATGACTGAAGTCAGGCTTTTATTGGAAGAGCTGCTTCATTCAGGTGCGTTGTTTACTCACTGGCACCTTAACTGTGGCGATATGCTGTTCAGTATTCAGACAATATGACCCAAAATGATTATTTTAAATACGGGTTACGGGTCGGGCTGCGGGTCCTGTTTTAACGGGTCGGATCGGGTCGCGGTACTAATCGGGCTGATGCGCGGGTTTGCGGGTCGGTTGCGGGTTTGTACGTCCCCGGGTCGGGTCGGGGCGGATCTTGAAAATTGGACCCGTGCAGGACTCTGTCTCAGGCAGGAACATGATGCAGGAATATGGCAGGCATGTGGCGGATATGAGGCATTGACGCAGCAGAGTAGTGAGGGACACGCCAGGCTTTATGCTGAGCTGATTGATTGTTCATCGTTCTCAGCTGTCTCTCTCCCCAGCTGCTCCTAATTGACTGAATCAGCACTGGCACAGGAGGAGTGTGACAGTGAGGGCCCGAAAATTGAGGCGCGATATGACTACCACTGTAGTCACCTGAAATGGTTTTCACCTCACAGCTGTGCCTTGTCAAGGTTAATTTGTGGAATTTCTTGCCTTCTTAATGGGGTAGGGGTTCATCAGCTGTGTTGTGCAGTAGTCAGGTTGGCACACAGTTGACAGCCTGATTTGACAGCTGTTAGAATCCATATTATGTTGCCATAATATGGATTCCAATGAGCTAAGTAAAGAGAAACGACAGTCCATCATTACTTTCAGAAGTGAAAGTCAGTCCAGAAAATTGCAGAAACTTTGAATGTATCCCCAAGTGCAGTCACAAAAACCATCAAGCACTAACTGGCAAACTGGCCCAGGAAAGGAACATTAAGAGTCACTTCTGCTGCTGAGAATACATTCATCCAAGTCACCAGCCTCAGTAATCGCAAGTTAATAGCACCTCAGACTAGAGCCCAGATAAATGCCACCCAGTGTTCTAGTAGCAGACATCTCTATATCAACTGTTCAGAGGAGACTGCGCAAATCAGGTCTTTATGGTGAAATACCTGCTAAGAAACCACTACTAAGAAGAGTTTTGTGGTTTTTCAGTTCAAATCTCTTCTGAACCACTCAGAAGAAATTTGTTTGGGCCAAGAAACACAAGGAATGGACATTAGACCATTCTAAATCTGTGCTTTGGTCTGATGAGTCCAAATTTGAGATCTTTGGTTTCACCCGCCATGTCTATGTGCGACACAGAAAAGATGAGATCTTCATGCATGGTTCCCACCGTGAAGCATGGAGGAAGAGGTGTGATGGTGTGCGGGTGCTTTCCTTGGTGACACTTGTAGATTTATTCAAAATTGAAGGCACACTGAACTAGCATGAATACCACAGCATCCAGCAGCAACATGCCATCCCATCCGGTTTGTGTTCAGCTGAAGCATCATCTTTCAACAGAACAATGACTCCAAACATACCTCCAGGCTGTGTAAGGGCTATTTGACCTGCAAGGAGAGTGATGGAGCGTTGCATCAGATTACCTGGCCTCCACTGTTACTTGATTGAAACCCAATCCAGATGGTTTGGGATGAGATGGACCGCAGAGTGAAGACAAAAGGGCCAACAAGGGCTCAGCATCTCTGGGAACTCCTTCAAGACTGTTGCAAAACCATTTCAGGTGACTACCTCATGAAGCTCACGGACAGAATACCAAGACTGTGCAAATCAGTAATCAAAGCAAAAGATGGTTATTTTGAAGAATCTACTGTCTGTTTGGCACCAGAAACGCATGTTGCTAACACTTGCAAATCTACTCTGACCTTATCTCCTCCGGTTAGATCCAAACTACTGCAAAATGTGTTGCTGTCCAAATTTGAATAACATTGAACACAAATGGGAGCTTCAGGGAGCTTCATTTATTGAATTACCTTAATTACTTATTACTCTAAAAATTCGAGATTAGTATTAAATAAATTTTTAGTGTTAATTAGTTTTAGGATTACCAAAGTTTTTATTGCCAACCTTGGACACACATCATGATCAGAAGACATTGCATTACATATCCTGCTTCTTCTTGCGTTATTTCTTCTGAAGCACCTTATCATCCATTAATTATAAAGTGAGCAATGTATTTACCAGAATGTATTTTCCACTACACACCCAATGTACAAACACCACTGGCCACTAGTGCAAACATAGTCCTCAGCCAATGTAAGACAGTTCAGGCACAGTGCGCTAAACATAATGAAACTGACAGAGCAAAAAAATTCTGGCAATTTGAACAGTATCAGTAAACTGTCAGCATGGTGACAGATGTAGATCAAAGATGGTAGATAGTAACAGAAATGATTTATCTTAGAAAACAAGCTTAGATGATGTACCTTAGCAAGGTTTGCTGTTAGTATGTTTGTCGCTAAGAAATGTTTGCGCATGGTGGAGTTTAAGATATGTAAACTTACAGTAGAATCCCTTGGAAGCTTATCAAAATCAAAAATACTGAAAAACCACAAAACACATTTGTACTTATTAGAAATCAAATTTAGAGCCAGGTTTGGAGAGTACAAGAACTGTTACTGCAAAACATATTTGAAAAATCATTTTTATGACAAATAAGTAGGGCTTTAATCAACTTATCAGTTCAATCAACTTGAATTTTATAAGCCATAACCAATAAATTTAATTATAGTTATCATAAAGTGGACACAAACTTGAAGCAAAAAACTCTCGGCAACAAGTGTGGCACAAGTAGTCTTCAAGTAGAGACCACAGTAGTGAACTCTTGTAAGTGCTGTTTACAGGTTTTGGCCACCATTAATGATTAAGGTGTTGCATAAATATCAGATTCCACTTAAGTACACAGGTAGGCTAAAAACAAAATCAGAACACCAGTCTTGAATTTATCAAAAACAATGGTAGTGACCACAAAGCCAACTTTCTAGATTGTGTTCAAAACTTACTGACAATTGTTTTAGGTTCAATAGTTTTGTTAGTAATATGCTTCCATAGAATCTTCAAACTTCAGAGATCCTTGTTCATACTGTTAGACAGCATAAACATTGCTTGGCTATAAGAGAGGCTGATCTCAGACTTCAAATGCCTTTATGCATATCATAATCTGTATTTTGCTGTCACTTTCAGGACAATGACAATAATTATAAAGTCACCACTGTTTGTACTCTTATTCTTATAGAAGGGGCCAAACAGCAATACAAAGTTAACACAGACTTGCACAGAGGAAAATACACTGTTGTGTATTTTGAAAATTTTAAACTTTTAGTTATTGTTAATGATGTTACAGTTCACTGGTGTTTACAAGTGTATGTTAAATGTGTATTTTACCTTGGGGCCTGAAATGTCATAGCATACTAATAATAATAATAATAATAATAATAATAATAATAATAAGAACAACAACAACAGCAACAACAACAACAACAATCAATGAATACATTTACTTAAGCCCAAACCTGAAGCAAGGTCCAAAACAAACACAAAAATGATTGGAAAATGTCTTGACAATAAATAAATGAGTAAGTAAAAAAGACACAAATTAATTTAAATAAATAAATAAATAAATAAATACATGAAGAAATAAATATACTTATGTACACTTAAGAGATGTTAAACAACATCTGAAATGAACCATTCTGAAACTGCAGATCAACTAAAATCATGTATGGTCTGCCTTTTTTATGTAGTACTCTATTTCCTTGTTGTCAGCAATCAGCTGGAAGCAACCAGCCACACTTTATGTGCTGCTAGATGCATTTGGCACAGCCTGATATTGACTGACACTTACCCAGTCCCTTCAGTCAGGGGTCAGTGCATTAGGGGGGCATGGGAGCAGTTGTTCACTGTTGGCTGCATCCATTTTCTTTTAATTTTACGATTGTATTATGTATAAATTTGGCAAAATAAAAGAATGTTGAATGTACTGCTTTTTCTAGATCACCCAAGTTTACAAATGTGTACAATAATCTCAGTTCTAAATATGGTTTATTACAACGTGGGTTTGGCTATTCATCATGAAATCCACATTCAACTTTTTCTTCAAAATACATCTGCGCAACATGTTGGTTTGTTCAGAACACTTGTCTGTTTGTTTGCTAACAGTCCTATTTTCTTGTAATGGCCTTGATGCATTCTGTGACCATCTACTAATCTCAACTAGTCACTTCATGATTACAATGTTATTAGTGCTAATAAAATCGCTGTTCAGGCTTGTAATAAAAGATCTATCATGAATTTCTCTGACTGTGGGTTAGTAGGAAAAGTTATAAAATTTCCACAAACTAAATTGTCGTTTAAAAATTGCCATTATACAAGAGCTCTGAGCTCCTGCCTATTTCTGACCTTCGTCTGTGGTGGACACTGTACGAGTTGCTTTTTTATTAAATACTGAAACTGCCCATTTCATTACCTTTTAGGTAACTTGGCAATAGCAAATTGCATCAAATTTTACGTTAGCAGTGTCAGAGTTGCCTAAGTCAAAATTCAAATACTAAATATCATATGTCTCTATCATGACTGAAAAGATAAAAATAAATTTAGAGTTCCAAAAGTAGATGTGGCTTCAATTTGAATATGGCATCCATACCAACAAACAGATCTCTTCCCAAGTCCCTCAGCTGTCTTATTTATTAGTTGAAGTTCAGAAATATCAAGTTATCACTGTCAGTTGAAGCCCCACAGTTGATTTGTTTGTAATTCATGATTCTGTTCTTTTCATCATTTGAAGAAAAACATTTTATCCTTAGCAGACACTACTTTAGGACTAAAGTAAAATGCTTTCTGCAAAATTTACTTTTCATTTGATCCACTGCTTAATCACGTTGAACTGTTTCAACAACACACCATTCACAAAAGTTTCTCCACCAGATCTGTAAAATAAACGTGTACAATAACTGGAGAAGAGACCACAATAAAACAATAATCAATCCAGTCATTCAAGCGTGCAACAAAACGCCTGTTTATGCAGTTGTTCATCAAATTTAAATTTTCTTTTTCTTCTTTTTCTTCTTCTTTTTTAATTTCTGATGACACAGAAATGAGAAAAAGTGGTGGTGCCCCAAAAAGATGGGAAGTTCTGAGTCCATGAAATACATTTCACACACTAGAGAAGAGAGAACAAGAGAGAGAGAGAGCTTTTCCATCTCTGTATTTCACTTCTTGAACTGCATCTTTAGTTCTATTTCCTGTTTCCCAAGCTGGCATAGTGTGTAGTTCTCTAAACAAGACAAAACTGAACCTTTGATGCCTTCTGGGAGAAAGAATGAAACAGTGACTATATTACATAGAGTTATGGAAGTCAATCTAAAATTACATATTCATGATCTTGAGGATTTACATTTGCTTCACTTACCATATACAGTGTGGTTGTGTGTGTTTACAGTGTATGTGTGAATATGTGAGTTCCACCTGCTAAAACACAAAAGTCTCCATTTTACGTATTTACTCAATGCTGCATCTGGATCAGCATATTTCACTCCCTTCAGTAACCATTCAGTTTAAAAAAAAATCGTCAAAGTCTATAGAAGCTCTCCTCTGTAAAAACCTTTTGTTGATTGTGAAAAAAAAACTTGCTGTCAGACAAGACGTCACACCAAGCTCTTCACTCCAGCAATCTTCTTAAATGAAGCTCAAACGGCGACCCATTATCCACTGGGTCTGGCACATTCCATTATCTACCTTCCTGCCTCTCTGTCTGCCTGTTGGTCAGTCTGCTTAATGGGGTGTGGAGGAAGACGGGCAGGGTGTGGGGTCAGGAAAGAGGAACAAAGTGGTACAGTAGGAGCAGTCCAGTATCCTGGGTTTAGGCATTTAAGAAAAGAGTGAGGAAGGGAAAAGAGGAGGAAGGTATGGTGATCTGTCAGTCATGGGCTCAGTCAGTGATCTTACTCGATGACCATACAGTGGGGCAGGTGCTGAGAGTAGTATTTGAAGAGCTCAGCAGTGGCACCAGGGCAGTTGGTCAGCTCTAGCTCCTCCAGTTCATGCAGCTGGATGAGACCTGATAGACCAGTGGTGGTCAGCAGGGGGCACCCTGAGGGAACACAGCAGGAGAATCATTTTCAACTGTGAGCTGGGTAAAGAACGGTGCTGATCTGGCCTAAAAGTTACTAAATGTTATATGTGGTTTATGTGCTGCCATTAACATTTGTTCCCATTATCATTTAGTCTGCTAATTATCTTCTGACCTATCCATTATTTACTCAATTAACTGAGTAATCTTTGACCCATAAAAAGTCAATGAATAGTAAAAAATACAATCACAATTTTCAAAAGCTGGCCATGACATCATCAAACAACTTGTTTCATCACACTAACAGTACAAAACCTAAAGATATTTATATAATTATTAAATATGTATGAAACAATTTTGTGACTTTTCAATTAAATTATTTAATGTTTACTTTTATACAGTGCCGTGAAATAGTATTTGCCCCCTTCCTGATTTCTGTGTTTTTTGCATATTTATCACTCACAAAGGTTTCAGATCATCAAACCAATTTTAATATCACATAGAGACAACCCAAGGAAATACAAAATGCAGTTTCTAAATGACGATTCAATTTATTAAGGCACAAAAAAAATCCAAACCTATCTGGCCCTATGTGAAAAAGTAATTGCCTCCTGAACCTAATCGTGAGTTGTGCCACCTTTGGCAGCAATAACTGAAATCATGCGTTTGTGATAATTGGTGATGAGTCTTTCACACTGCTGTGGAGGAATTTTGGCCCACTCTTCTTTGCAGAATTGTTTCAACTCTGCCGTATTGCAGGGTTTTCTAGCATGAACTGCCCATTTCAGGAGCATTCATTTTTCCGTCAATCACAGCAAGTTGCCCTGGTCTTAAGGCAGCAAAGCAGCCCCAGACCATCACACTGCCACCACCATGCTTTACATTGGCATCATGTTCTTTTTATCAAATGCTGTGCCATTTTTATGTCAGATGTAACGGGCTGCACACCTTCCAAAAAGTTCAATTTTTGACTCCTCAGTCCACAGAATGTTTCTCCAAAAGTCTTGAGGATCATCAGATGCTTTTTGGCAAATGTGAGACGAGCCTTTGTGTTCTTTGGTGACAGCAGTGGTTTTCGCCTGGGAACTCTCCCATGGATTCCATTTTTGGCCAGTGTCTTTCTTATAGTGGAGTCGTGAACACTGACCTTAACTGAGGCCAACGAGGCCTGCAGTTCTTTGGATGTTTTTCTAGGTTCTTTTGTGACCTCCTGGATGAGCCGTCGTCGCACTCTTGCAGTAATCTTAATTGGTTGACCACTCCTGGGAAGGTTTGTCACTGTTCCCAGTTTTCTCCATTTGTGGATAATGGCTCTGACAGTGGTTCGCTGGAGCCCCACAGCCTTGGAAATGGCTTTGTAACCTTTTCCAGACTGATAGATTTCAATCACTTTTTTCTCATTTCTTCTTGAATTTCTTTGGATCGTGGCGTGATGTGTTTGTTCTTGAGATTTTGTAGCCTACTTCACTTTGTCTAACAGATTCTATTTAAGTGATTTCTTGATTCAACAAAGGTTTGAGTGTGGCCTGTGGAATTGAACTCAGCTTTCCCAAAACTGTGGTTAGTCACAGTTACTTTGTGATTTAAAAAGGGAGGCAATTACTTTTTCACATAGGACCAAATAGGTTTGAATTTTTTGTGCCTTAATAAATTGAATCATCATTGAGAAGCTGCATTTTGTATGTCCTTGGGTTGTCTCTGTGTGATATGAAAATTGGTTTGATGATCTATGTATGACCTTTGTGAGTGATAAATATGCAAAAAACACAGAAATCAGGAAGGGGGCAAATACTTTTTCACAGCACTGTAGAAATGCATGTTATATTCTTGTTCAAGGACTAATTAATCAGCTCAGACCTTTAAGAAAGAGCATTCTCTTTCTTTGAAAACTTTGCAGTTCCTATAGCTTAGTTTTTCAATGCAACTTAAGCTACAGAATGATCATGTGACCTATCTACTAAAAATAAAACTTGTGACCATTTAAAAAAAAAAACTTTGCTTTTGTCATGCTATACTGCTGAATTACTGGAATAGGAATTGCATCCCTCTAAAGAGCTCAAGAACAGAACAATATGGGTGAGTGACTGAAAGTTGAGCATAGTAGATAAATTGCTAGCTGTATCAGTTACTGGATCAAACAACAGGTATTGTAGGGTGATATCGGCTAAAATGTGCCACTTTTTGGTAAATCGCTTGAAGCACTAACAAAAAACAATGTATTCTATTAAAATGTGGTTTTATGGCTAGTAATGGTTGTTTTCTTTTAATTTTGTATTGGAATTATCTAGTAAATAGGATTGTTTAGTTCCTACAGGTCTTGATACGTCAGCTGTGCCAATTTTTTTACACAAGCAAAGTTCAGGTAAAATGGGCCAGCTGATCAGGTAAAATGGGATGCTTATCAGGTAAGTTGGGCCAGTCCAACTGCAAAGGGATAGTCATCAATTTTTATTGTAAAAAAAAACTGTCAATATGCCAACATACTGTGTAAGAACAATTTAATAATAGGACAATTCATTGCATTGTAAATGATTAACTGATCTGCTCATGGCAAATGTATTGAATCCACATGGCACTGTGAACTTGGGTAGGCTATATGCTCACTCTATTAAGTGAACCTTTAGCTTTTGATTCTTCATACATATATGGTATAGCTTCATTACTTACTCATTATGTAATACAGTCAAGGACAATGGAAGTGTTTATATTTGAAAAGTTCATGCCAAGATGTTTTAAACAACTCACTGTGGATACAGTAGAGACAGGTTAGGTCACAATATAACAGTATTAGGGATTTTTCCTTTGAGAAAAATGGAGAAAGGAATCATACCAGCAAGAGACAACAGACGAAGACTTCTCATTCCAAACAAATGCTGCAGTCCAAAATCTTGCACCTGCAATCACACACACACACACACACACACACACACACACACACACACACACACACACACACACACACACACACACACACACACACACACACACACACACACACACACACACACACACACACACACAAAAAGGTTTTCCAATTAAACACCACTTTATCGGAAAACATATTCATCAAGATTATGCCACTGATACAACTAATACATTAAAGTTAAACCCTATTTTCAAAGAGAAGTTCAATTAAACAATTCTTGGAGGCTGTAAAATGAACTGCCAGCAAGTTTTGTCAATATCAATAAGTTGTGAGATGGCACAATTCTGACTTCTATATATAGTCTGCTTGCACTAGTGGTAATCAAAATAGGAATTAAAGATATAATCTAAACACACATGTACAGTTTCATAAGCCATTGCAGAACTGAGTCCTCAAAACTGCTAACACTAACCCTCAACGGTTGCTATTTTTATAATAGCTCCATTTCTTCTTCTTCTTATTATTATTATTCTACGCGTACCCCACGTTTCGGATAATTTGACCCCCTAAACGTGCATAACTTGTTATGAAAGTTGGCACGCACGTCGGGTCACGCGAACCCCTTTAAAGATTATCTCCTCCAAAACTGTACAATATTTCGGCTTCATATTTGCCCAGATTATAGTGAATATCCAGCCAAACAAAAGTTATCAAAAGAAAAAGGCTAACTTGTCTAGTTTTTTTTAATAAGCTGTCAAAGTTTGTCTTCACTTGAAACCATGTTTCGCTTCAATTTTGCCCCCTAAACGTGCATGTATTTTGCTGAAATTTGGTACGCAGGTCCGGCCTGCTGAAAATTTCAATATTCTGAAAACAAATTCTGGAAAAACTCTATGGCGCCACCTTGGGACACGAAAATTGCAAAAATCACAAATAACCTCAGCTCTTCACGCAGGAATGTCGTACAAACATGTAACCACCACTCACGCTTTCGTCTGCTCGAGCTCTACAAAATCCTGCCTGACTGATTTGAGCTATCGTCAATGTAGGGGGCGCTATAACTCGAAATATGCAAAACCTTAAAACATTATCTCCCCCAAAACCGTACAATATTCCGGCTTCATATTTGCACAGATTATAGTGAATATCCAGCCAAACAACAGTTATCATAAGAAAAAGGCTAACTTGTCAAATTTTTTTTAATAAGCTGTTAAAGTTTGCCCTAACGTGAAACCGTGTTTCACTTCAATTTCAAGGTGTGTTGGCAAAATGGCTCCATAGCGCCCCCTACACCTTCCCACAGGCAGCATGTTTCTGCTACAGCTACCAAATTTGGTACACATATGCAGCACATCAGGCTGAAAAAAAAAATCACTGACAGCCATATTCCAAACCAAACAGGAAGTGAGCTATTTTGCGTTGAATTTCAGATTTTGCCCATTTTTCCATTTATTCTAGAGCAAACTCTTCCTAGGGGGAAACTCCAATTCACCTCAAATTTGGCCAGTACATACAGGAGGCCTTTATGATCAAAGTTACTAAAATCTTTTTCCAAAGTCAAAGGGCGTGTCCGTGGCGGCCTCAGGAATTTTGATCCTTCGCCATGAAATTTCAAGTGCGGTGTAAATACCCTGAACATGCTCCAATCTGCCTGAAACTTTACATGTATGATCAGAGTCCTGCCCTGATCACATCCATATGATGAAATACGTTCACAGTCAGAGCGCCACCTGCTGGCAACAGAAAATGTCATTTTTTACACTTTGATGTATTATTCTTTGCCTCTTGCACAGATTCACCTCAAATGTTGGTGACATAAACCTAAATATGTTGATGATGATTCACAGTGAAAATGGTGACGTGTCATCAAAAGGCGTGTCCGTGGCAGTGCGGTGACTTTTGATGTCTTGCCATGACGACTAAAATGCTTATATCTCAGCAAATCCTGATTCTGTCTTCCCCAAACTTCATGTGCTGGACACCAGGCCCAGTCTGAGGACATCCACACTCAAAATTTTAGAAAAAGTCATAGCACCACCTGTTGGTAACAAGAAGTTTAGAAATTACATTTGCGTGGAGAATTGCTCCAAACTTTGTCATATCCTTCTGAAAATTGGTAAGCTCAGTCTTCAGCCCCTGACAATGCCACAGTGTGAAGATTTTGAAATTTGATAAAATGCTGTTGCCGTGGCAACGTGTTGTTGTTGTGACAAACAAAGTACGTTTTGACAGGCTTAGAATATTCAACAGCTCACTAAAATTACTACACACATCACTGTCGACCCAAGGAAAGACACTGTATGCTTCTCGGCACTGCATGTGCTTTTGAATTACGTGGATAAATTTTTCTATTTTTTTTTTATTTTTGAGAGCGAACTCCTCTAACTCCTAGAGACCTGAAATTTTGCCAGGATATACAACACGATGTCATGATCAAAAGTTTTTAAAAGATTCTTCCAAAGTCAAAGGGTGTGGACATGGCGACCTCCAGAATGTTGATGGTTCGCCATGAAACATCAAGTGCTACCTAACTATCCTCTGCATGCTCCAATCTACCTCAGACCTCCCATGATTAAACACAGTCCTGTCCTGATCATATTTATAGGCCAAAATACTTTATAGCATGTGCCATAGCGCCCCCTACAGCATTTTAAAAAATAGCCTCCACAGAGACTTTCACCTATGACTATGAAATTTGGCATGCATGTGTAACACGTCAGTGCAAACAAAAAAGTCTCTTAGAGTCATTCTCTGAGGAAGTCAGCCATTTTGAATTAAATGTCAGATTTTTGGTGTTTTTGGTCATTTTCAACAATTCATTTCTCACAGGCAATAACTCCAAAACACCTGAAATTGGGACAATATATAAAGCACGCCTTCAGGTTGAGTATTTGTGAAAATTGTTCACAAAACTCAAAGGGTGTGGCCATGGCGGCCAACTGAACTTTAATTTTATGCCATGAAGCAGTACGTCTTGTGTAAATCCCTTATACATGCTGCAATCTGCCTCAAACTTTACATGTTTGATCAGAGTCCAGTCCTGATGAGTTTCATAGACCAATATACAGTCAGAGATAGCGCCACCTGGTGGACGGACAGAAAGTGCTGCATAAACTGCCTGTACATGCTCCAATCTGCCTGAAATTTGACCTATGTGGTCAGAATCGAGCCCTCGTCATATTCATGGGCCTAAATACACTCTCAGTCACAGCATTGCCTGGTGGGCATGCTTGGGGTCACCGACCAGCAAGGATGCGAGGACCCGTTCAACGCTGCTTGCAGCTTTAATTCTTTTTGTAATTTGTGAGATATTGTCCATGGATAAATCAGCTGTGACCGCCAGGACTCACTGCTGAATGCTTAATAAAGGAACCTGCTTGTCTAAAATGTATCAAGTGGTTTTGTCCAAATTGTAAATACTGTCATGTTTTCTTTCCATTTGGCGTGTTTGCATTTAGTGTTACCTGACAGCACCAGCGCAGGTAGAGGCTTCTTAATGATGACATGGTGGACAAGTAGCCCAAGCCGGTGTCTGTGATCCGCACACACCTAAAAGAAGACACAATACACAAACTACATCTACGTAAACAATTACCTTCACTTTTTGATGCAACTAGCAATAGCCATGGAAATAAATAATTCACATAGTGGTGTTTATGTTTTTTAGATGCCATGCACTGTGCTTGCTATTTATGTAAGTTAATTTCTATTTGTTGTGAGGTGGAATACATTGCTGAGATAATAAGGGGTCTGGTTATGAAGGGCTTTTGTGTGTGATAAGAATTTTTAGAATGATTGAATTCTTGGTGCTATAGGCAAGAGGTGTGTTGACCTCACAAATCAGAAATTACTGAGGATGTAAGGATTGAGCCCTGAGTGGTCCTGGTGTATTGTGGCATCAACACTTACTTTCATCTTCTGTTGCTGATTTCAGACATTGTTTTGTCTTGTTTATGCTACAATTACTTGGATATTTTAGGTAAAGTTAGGGAAAAGATCATGGTTTGGGTAAAAATATACCCATGCAAACGTTAAACACAAAATTCCAGTTGTCACTGTAGCTGCACAGAAAACACGTACACCCAATGAATAGCCATTAAAAATGTTACAAGTTTACCGGCAGTTTTTTGACAATAGCACATTTTGTACTACCAACATAGCTATTACATTTTTTTTTAATTTATTAACACTGGGGTGAGCATTCACCCTAGTTAGTGCCAGGACAAAGACACAGCTTTTTTGGGTTGCAACGAGAATGCAAAGAATATGGAAGGAACAGAAATTAAGGAAATTAAATACTTTGTGCAGGGTTCTGCAAACTCTTTCAACTTTAGTCTAGCAGATGGTTATTGAAATTCGAGGTGGAGTACCATGTAATCATGGATCAGCTGCTATAGTACCAGCACAAATCTAACACTAGCATGTGGAGCTGGAAAGCAAAGCAAAGCAAAGAAGTAATGGTATTCTCCACAGAAGACTTTCCACAGGAAAACTGACAGCAGTAGCGGATTCCAAAAGTCTGATCAAGGTCAAGGTATCATCATTAGTCTCTCTTGGGAGCAGTTTTTCTTGGAGAGAGGGGTCTCCTGCACAGACAACACATACCATTCATACAACAATAAAAAATGACTAACATCCAGAATAAATAAAAAATAAATAGTGAAATATAAGTGCAATGCATCATGACATTGGTTAAGAACAAAAGTGCAATGTGCAACACAGCATTATGTATAAAAACAATGCAGAACACACCCTTACACACAGGTTATCTGGATGACCTTACTGGCTTTCTGTCTTTCTGTTCATCCCAGGAAATCTGGGGCCTCATTTATAAAGCTTGCGTACGCACAAAACAGGGCTAAGTGGCGTATGCCACTTTCTACGCAAAGGTTGTGATTTATAAAAACAAACTTGGCGTGAGAATGTGTGCACCGGTGCGCCAACCTTGATGCTTGATGCTTGCGTACAAAACAGGGCTAGAAAGTGGCGTAAATCACAACCTTTGCATAGAAAGTGGCGTACGCTGTGTACGTTGTGATTTCTAAAAACAAACTTGCCGTGAGAATGTGCGCACCGGTGTGCCAACTTTGATGCTTGCTTATGCACATTTTGGAGACAGAGGGAACGGCAGTGCCGGAGGGTGAAGTGGTGAATTGAAACCAGATTGATCTCAAACCTTTATTGTCATCACATATTAGACTTGTAGAGCCGGATAATCATAAACCCTCATTGTTGTAGATGTTCATATAGTGCGCCATTCGGCCTACGACTGTATTTGCAGAACTATGTTCATATATCAAACTTCCATCTTCAAATGATATAGAGCGGTGAGTGGCACTGATTGATTACTAATTTGGAAAAGGCATGTGACAGTCAGTCCAATCGCTGATCAAGCAGATAAATAGTGGGTGACAGCCGTGGGTAATGTGGCACAATGGATGCGCTGGCATTGCTGGAAGATCACGTTAGGAATGGAGAGAGATTTTAGGGATCACGGGGATTTCCTGGCCCTTGACGATGACTGGCTAATAAGCTGATTCAGATTCCCTAGAGCAGTACTCTTGGATCTATGTGCTGAACTGGGCCGTCTTCGACAGACCCACCCGCCAAAACCACGCCATCCTGGTACAGACACAAGAGTTGACAACTCGGGGGTTTCTGGCGACCGGCTCCTTCCAGCGGGAATTGGCCGACAGGTATGTGTTTCATATGAAGAATATATGCGGTTACATTTGTTGTCTAAATCCTATCTGGGTCTGATATACAGTTAAATGATGTCCTTTAGGTCTGGGATATCACAACCATCCCTCAGCGCAATAATGCCAGCTGTTTTGGATGACATTATAAACATGACCAGTCAATCCATCAGGTTTCCTTACACTGTGGGTGAACAGGCCAACATTAAAAGGCAATTTGCAGCAATGTCCGGTTTCCCAAATGTAATCAACGTAACTGACTGCACTCATGTTGCTGTAAGGGCTCCGAGTGAAAATGAATTTGTCTATGTGAACCGAAAAAATGTACATTCAATCAGTGTACAAATTATTTGTACATCGGACATGATCATAACAAATTTAGTGGCAGGGTGGCCTGGGTCAACACATGATTCATTCATCCTCCTGACGCACAGCAGTGTAGGGAAAAGACTGCAGGCCGGCCCTGCGTAAAATGCCATGGATCAGCAGCTTATTTATATACAGATACATTCATGAGTTACTTTGCATTCACCATTCATGGTAAAATGTGGGTGTGTTGTGGGCGGAATGTGAGGTGGATCCACCTGTGCAATCTTCCAGCTGGTGTGTGATTTATAAAGAAATTGCGTGCAGCTGTGCTTACGCACAGTTTTATAAATCAGGGGCGAAGGGCGTACGTCCATTTTAGATTTTCGGCGTACGCAAACTTTTAGTATGGATCCTATGCAATGTTTTATAAATGAGGCCCCTGTTCATTAATGAGCTTTACTGACAGAGGGATAAATGAGTGTTTGTACCGATTGTGTTTGCATAGTGGGAACCTATACCTTCTTCCTGAGTAAATCAAAATGTATTCGAGGTGCAGTGCATGAGAGGTGTCTGAAAAAAAATGAGTGTGCCTCTCTGAGGATTGTTTGTTCGAACAGGTCTTGAGGGGTTAGAGGTGCTGGCTTACTGATGACTTTCCCTGCTGTTTTTAACAGATAAAGTATCTGAGCTTTTGACTTTACAGTCAAATTTCCGAACCAGCTATTGATACCCATACCGAAACACAGACTCAATTGTCGCTCTGTAAAAAATTAACTGTATATTTTTCCATACACCAAACAGCCTGAGTCAGCAAACTCAGTGCATCCGCTGGTGGAATTTGGGCACAGATACCAAGAAGAGAAAACAGGTGGCCTGAGGAGGCTGGCAGCCTGCCAACCTTCTGAAATTCAACAAGGCAATGGGTAGTGGAGAAACAAACACTGGAAACCAGCAAACTGGCAAAGATAATCAGGGCTACTGCAGCTCTGATTTTACAAAAAAGTTGTCCAGTTAAAACCTAGGTTCCTGTCTGTATGCCAAATAGTTCTTGGGCAAGACTCAAGTTGCTACTGACAGCAGATGAGCACCTTGCATGGCTATTCCTGTGCCACTGGTGTGTGAGTGTGCGTTTGAAAGAGTGAATAAGAGACAAATATTGTAAAGCATTTTGTAAAATCCTAGGGCAAAAGGATGCTATTCTGATGCAGGAATTTTCCTGATTATCTACACAGAAACAGAAAGTGTCCCACAGGATGAGCAGGAAACAATGGGCATTTGCTAAGTAGTGGATCAGTGCTAATTAATGCTAGCTTGAGAAGGAAATTCATAAGCAGGTAAAGCAAGGGCAAGCAAAAAAACAAAACTTTATCTCCTATTATTATTTTATCAAAATCAGATTACATTTATTGTGGTTGAGTGTCAGTTTAATCTGTTCCAGAATATGTCTGACTTGTAATAACAAAGTTATGTTTTGTTTACATTACAATCTGTAATAGATGCAAAATTGTAAAGCAAAATTGTGGAGCAAAATCAATAAGGTAAAGATACTGAAACCTTAATCTAAGGATTATTTAATATGTAATATAATATATAATATGTAATATAAATTTTGACTGTGGCTTATAAATTGTGACTGTGCAATTCCATCCTGCATCTACAAGTACAATTTTGATAGTAATTTTGAATTGCACTTGGCAAAAATGTCATTTTTTATTATTACAGGGCTCCATTGTTATGAAAAACAAAAGCCACTTTGCTTTTGCAAAACTGCTGTGTTTTTATTAAAAGCTTTATACATAATAGTACCGGGCTTTGCAAAAGTTCTGTTACACTCGGTTTCATGATCTTTAGAGACGTTTACATGTCGGAGTGAAAAATTCAATTAAACAAACTGAAAGTTCTACCTTATAGGCAGGTGTCAATAATACAAATTTGTTCTCTAGTGGTTAAACCCGGTCACCACACTGCCTGATGGGTGCACTCTCTGCATTTAACCACATCCTGGTGACCCTCATGTATCTTGTCCAAAAATTGCATTTCTCATGTTTGTAGGAATAACCAATCTTGTGCCTCTCAGCAGTAGTCAATTGTGTACATTCAAGACGGCTCTTTCAGGCCAGTAGTGCTTCAGTAGTGCTTCAGTAGTGCTTCCAGCTACAGGGTGCCCCCTGTAGCTGGTTACGGTCCAGCCAACCTTCTGCGCAGTACTTCATGACTTGAGAGCAGATACTGTCAGACTGCAGCTGCTCTTGAAGATCTGCCAGGTATTTGCTGCTAGCAGGGAGACCCTCTAGCACAGACTCAACATAAATGTTAGTGTCCTCCATAAGATCTGTGTCTGCGCGAATGACACTGTGAGCGGTAAACGTGACAATGTGTCAGCTGTGGTGAGACTTTTGCCAGGGATGTGCTTTATTGTGTAGAAATACCTCATTAGGCGCATGCAGAATCTCTGTATCCATGGTGGAAGCGCATCCAAAGCTTGTCCTCCCAGTAGACTCACTAGTGGCTTGTGGTCGGTTTCAAGTTCAAAATGCAGGCCAAGAACAAAGTCATCTCTCACACGCCCAGGTGAGAGCCAGTGCTTCTTTTTCCAGCTGTGTGTAGCGCTGCTCTGTCGGTGTCAATGATTGGAAGGTTTTGAGTGACCACACATCTCCCTCCTTCTGTAGCATGACTGCCCCTATTCGGAATGAAGAGGCGTCTGCAGAGATTTTCTGTGGTTTGTTTGGGTCGTAGAGCTGTAGTACAGGAGCAGATTACAGTTCTTGTTTGAGGTTGTGAAACGCTTTTTGTTGGCCATGCCCCCAGTAGCACATCTTCTTGGTTGAAAGCAAGTCTTTTAATGGTTTGTCCTTTTCTGAAATGTTTGGGATAAACTTTCCCAGTTGAGTCACCATACCAAGAAAGCTCCTGAGCTCACTCACGTTGCTTGGCTCTTTCATGTACTGCACCACTTGGGTTTTGTCCGAATCAGGACTCATTCCTCCTGTAGAGACAATAAATCCAAGGAGTTTGACTTCCGTTTTGTCAAACTCACATTTTGACATGTTTAATGTAACGCCAGCTTTCTCCGCCCGCTCCAGGACAGCATGCAGTTCATGCTGCTCCTTGATGGATCCCCAGACCAGGATATCGTCCATGTGACAGACGCAACATGTCCTCAAATTCATATGACCGCATAGGTCGTTTGTACCGTGCACCGGAATACGACCTATGCGGTCATATGAACGTTTGCGCCCCTACGGGGAAAAGGAACACATTATGGGATTTAATTCGCGAAACGGCTTTTCCATCGCGAAACGGCTTTTTTCTCACTTTCCCAGCATGGGTTAGGGTTATGGTTAAGGTTAGGGATAGGGACAGGATAGTGTTAGTTAAAAGTTTGTTCATGGTGACGTTTCAGCTGACACACCGGAGTGTCGATATTTACTCAACCGCTAGAGGTCGGAAACGTCAAAACGTAACATGCGGTCGTAATACGGGCGTGTACAGACGACCCATGTGGTCGTTTTTCTTTTGAGGACAGGCTCGACAGACGACTACCTCGAGACCCGCTGTAAACCTCTGTCACCATCATGTTTTGGAAATGTTCTGGTGCACTGGAAATATCAAGTGGCAAACGGTTGAAGTGATATCTGCCAAATGGCATAATGAAAGAGGTGAGGAGGGCTGACTCTTTGGACAGTTGTCCATATTTGCGTCGAGCTTTGAAATGTACTGAGCACCTGTGAGCATACCTAATGTTTGCTCCACAGAAGAGAGGATGTATCTTTCACAACACACCGACTCGTTTAAAGGTGTCCACACAGATACGAACCTTTTCTTTGTCCTTTTTGGGAGCTACAACCATGCTACAGCACCAATCTGTTGGCTCTTCCACACGGCTAATGACTCCCAACTTTTCCATCCTCTCCAGCTCTTCTTTGACTTTGCCCATGAGCAGCAGTGGCACACGTCTTGGCACCTTTAGTGAAAAGGGCTTGACATAAGGGTTCAGTTCTCTTGTGTATGGCTTCTGAACAGCCCAAGTCCATCACATAAATTGAGTACACTTTTCTCACTGTCTCTTGGTCTATACTATAAAATCTGGCGATTAGTTTCAGTCTCACAGAAGCTGTTCTACTCAGTAGTGCTACACGTAGGTTTCTGACTACATAGATTTTCTTAGTTGTGCTTCTGTCACTATATGTGACAGTCTCTGTGGTAGATCCTAACATGGGTAGTGCAGTTCCACCTGCATCATAGAGTGGCTTTTGTGCTTTCTCCAACTGTTTGTGCTAAATTTTTAAGCTCTCAAATGTTTGTTCAGAAATAGCTGTGATGTCTGGTCTAGAATATAGCTTGAAAGTCACTTTATTTCCTCTCATGCTTATGTCTGCCTGCCATGGTTCTTCTCCTGATTCCACTTCACCCAGAAAAAGTCCATCTACGTTGTCAGCGACCTCATTCACAGTTGGGTTGGACCTACAGACCCTACCATAGTGTCCACGTTTCCCACAGTTATGGCATTCTGCATTTTAGCTGGGCACTGTACTGCTGCATGTGCTGGTGCTTTGTCACACTTGTAACATGTCTTACTGTCCTGTTTTGTCTGATGAAGCTTTGGGGACTTGAACTGTTTCTGTTCTTTGCTTTTGAACTTGTTCGGCTTGGCTTTTCTGACGTGAACCATATCCATAGCTGTTCCGCTAGTGCTGGCTTCGCATCTTAGATCAGTTTGCTGTGTTTTAATTTCTTCAGATTGTCTTGCCATAGTGATAGCTTTAGCCAAGGTAAGATCTTTGTCAAGCTGCATTCTTTCTGACAGTGATGAATCCTTCAGACCTACTACGAGCCTATCTCTCAAAAGCTCATCATGAAGTGCACCGTACTCAGTTTTCTGCCAGTGCATAGAGTGCTGTTATGAACGAGTCCACTGGTTTTAATGGCTGTTGCACTCTCTTGTTGAGTTTTGCCCATTCATAAATCATATTCTTTCTTGGGAGAAAATGTCTATCAAAAGCTGTTTTAACGGCATCATAATGCTGGTGCTGCACACTCGTTAGCTCGGGCCCTCTTAGCACGTCATCAGCCTCATTTCCCATGCAATAAACCAGTGTGTTACCTTGATTTGTGTCTGAGGAGTTGTTCAGGTTACTTGCCAGTCTAAAACGCTCAAAATGTCTTATCTACTTTCCCATTCTTGGGGTTTTGCAAAGTCGAAAGGTTCTGGCGGTTTGATGGTGAAGGTTGCCACCGCCATCACCGGACCTGTTGGCGCAGCTGCTTCGGCTGCTGCTCCCACTGTTGAAACTGCCGTCGCTTGTGCTTGGTCATTCATAGTCTCTAGCCGGTTGTAAAGCTGATTTCTATCGCCTCAAAGCACAACAACTTCTGACACCATGTTGTGATGAGTTCTTTTGCAAATAAAGACTGTTGCTTTGAGTAATCACGGAAACTTTTTATTAGCTGTCTACAACAACGTTGCCATTCTTCTAACTCTCTGACCTGTATAATCTCTTGCAGTACTCAGAAACCATCTATGCATGGTCTGCCCCCTAATGGTAACACACGTAATATTCTGGATAACACCACAGGAACAACTTAGCTCTTAACACCTCAGGACAAGCTAAACCTGCTGTTGAGTATAAGACTTGTCATAACCCGACTCAATGGTCATGACAAAAGAACGGGAGGAGTCTGCTTTCCAAAATAATAAGATAATTTATTACAACTGAAAGTAAGGAAAATAGAAAAAGACTACAAATATGGAGTGTGTCTTGTCTTTATTATCAGTAGTGTGTATGTGGGTGTGTGAAGATGATGTGGTGTGAAGTGTTGAAAGATGCACTAACAGAGTAAACTAAATAAATTGTGCATGCGGCTCTGGCGATGGGAGCAGGGAACAGCGAGCGTCAACAGGTCACTGGAAGCAAGTATATATAGTTGAAGCGGAGCAGCGGGCCCAGGAGCTCCAAATCTCAGTGATTTACCTGGCCAATCCCAGCACCTTGGAGAGAACAGATGTTATTAGTTTCTCCTATTAGACATAAACAACGGTGCTGTCACAGACTCTCCCTGCTCAGAGTGCCAGTTTTATTCCCCTCCAGAGATTCCACGTGCTGGAGGAGAAGAGAGCGAACACCTGAGAGAGGCCCACCGTATTTTCCTGATTACCGACGTTCAAATCAGCAACAGTGTAGCAGTCCATGCAACAGTTCATATTCTCCACAGACAAGACACCATGCAGCTCGGTATTGCACACCACTAAGGCATGATCGCTCTACTTCTACTCAATAATGGTATGCCAGGTACCGCTCTCCAAGTCCTGCGGGTGGTCGGGAGCAACATTACAGAGGCCCTACACCTACTAACCCAGATCTGGTGCACCCAAACCCACGTGAGTCCGTAAGGTTGAGGATTGTCACTGGATAACATTCTTCCAGATGATGCGACAGAACGCTTCAAGTTCCAAATATTGGTCGATCACTTGAAGCTGGAGGAAGCCTTGCTAATAGCAGATTCCTACTGTAACTCCAGGCATGCATACACTAATGCATTGGCCACCCTGCACCAACAATGTGTTCAGCCGCACCAGTTAGCCATACAACGTATTGCTGAACTCATGGATGGCCCATCTGTCATGTCAGGGGATACCAAAGCATTCAGGATGTTTGCTTTGAAAGTGCACTCGCTGGTGAGCATGTTGGCATAACTCAGGAGAAAAGGAGATGTTGAGTTAGGGAAATTGCCACATGACATGAGGTCCAGTTTTTGATGATACATTCATCCTCTACACATCGCCATCCCCACTCTCAATGACTTCTCAGACTGGCTCAAGTATGAGCTGCAGGTGCAAATGGATACCACAAAGTTCAGTTCTAAGAGAGAGATGCCTCAAAGAAGAGAGGACAAAACAAAGTCTGCCAGCAAGATGACTACCATCCTGCTGAACACTAAAACGCCAGCAGTCAATCCTTCCACCATGGCAATAACCACAGCTGATGGGAGGAAATATTGTCCCTACTGTGACAGCATTAAGCATTCTGTTGTTTCAACTCTGGACATCTGAACACAGCACAGAGACAGAGCTGGATAAAGGACATTAATCGGTGTTGGTGCTATCAAATCAAATCAAACTTTATTTATATAGCACTTTCATCCATTTAAAATGCAACACAAAGTGCTTCACAAAATAAAAGAATACAATGGAAGAACTCATCGAGCGGCAGCCTGTGACCTGAAGATGTGTTGCAAAACCTACAACAAACAACACCTCTTTGTTCGTCATGAGGTGAAAGACAGGCTTACCGGGAGCAGGGAGCCAAGCTTTGCACCTCTATCATCAACTACTACTCAGTCCTTACAGATTGGAGAGGATGTGTTGTATGTTGACAGACCCCGGAAGGATGCCAGGCTATGCTAAAGATTAGCAAAGTCATCTTGCGGCATGGAGATCAGATACTAGGATCTTACGCCATCCTAGACGATGGTTCAGAATGGACCATCCTGCTACATACAACAGCACAACAGCTAGGCCTGATGGGTCAGCCAGAGAACTTACCTCTTCATACCGTACGTCAAGATTTCCAGGTTCTCCAAGGTGAGACTGTATCCTTCAGCATCTCCAATGCTTCGCAGCCTAAGGGAGTGTTCCAAATCCAGCAGGCATTCACTGCCAAGCCGCTGGGTTTGGCTGAACATACACATCTTGTGAATGCTCTTAAAGAGAAATATCGACATCTCAGAGGTCTGCCGCCGCAGACAATTGACCATGCAAAGCCAGTGCTGTTAATAGGATCAGACCTCCCTCATCTGATCACGCTAGTGGAGCCGGTCCATCTCAGCCCCCCTGGTGGGCCAGCAGTTGTTAAGACACGGCTGAGCTGGATGTTACAAGGCCCAGCTCAAGAACTGAAGCACTTCTTGGCTGAACAGCAATGATGTTTCACTTCTTGTCATCAATGGCTTACCTGTTCAAAGATGTTGAAAAGCTGTGGCAAATGGACATGCTGCCATGGCGTTGTCCGAGAGACAACATGAGGTCACAGCAGGACCAGGAGGCACTCAAGGTCCTCAGAACCAAAACGGCCAGAGTCTACATTCATGGGATCCAGCACTATGCCACACCACTGCTGCAAGTTCCAAACGTCCAATTTATCTGCTCCTAAGGCAGCTGTGCTCCTCTTGCTTCACAGCACTGAGCGAAGATTGGTTAATATCCTGCTCTTGCCGACACTGCAGAGATCCAGAGACTAGAAAGGGAAGGCTACATTGTTAAATTTCTAGCAGGAGAAGAGGAAACCACCACTAGCTGGTATATCCTGCACCACATGGTGGAACACAACAGCAAGCTTTGCGTTGTGCTCAACTGCTCCTTCCGGTTCCAGGGTCAGAGCCTGAATGACCTTCTACTTCCCGGACCTAACCTGGGACCATCTCTTCTGTGGCGGGGCTGCTGTGGTTCAGAGACCACTCTATTGCTGTAAGAAGTGATGTAAAAGAGACGTTCCATCAAGTGAGGCTTTTAGATGAGGACCGCCCACTGCTGCAGTTCGTCTGGCGAGACGTGAAATGGGACGAGCCACCCTATGCCTATGAGTGGAAAGTCCTACCCTTTGGTACTACATGTAGCCCGGGTTGTGCAATCTTCGCACTTCAAAAACGTGCTGGATCATAGTACACCAGGAGAAGCTGTCCGGAAGACAGCACTGCAATCATTCTATGCAGATAACTGTCTCCAGAGCTGGCCAACAGAAGACACTGTCAAGGCTTCAGTGGATAAACTGTATACACTGCTAAAGGAGGGAGGGTTTGAGCTTCGACAGTGGGCAAGCAACCAGCCTTCTGTTATCTTTCACCTCCCTTTAGAGGCCAGGCTCACCAGTGCTGAGCTCTGGATAGCTCAAGGAAACCCTGATGTGGTGGAGTCAGTGCTTGGTCACCACTGGCACTGCTCATCCGACAGACTACGCTACAAACTGTGACTTTTTGACCATCCCCAAGTGACACTGCACACAATCTACAAAGTTCTAGCAAGTCAATACGACCCCTTGGCTTTATCATCCCATACACCATCAAGGCTAAGGTCATTGTGCAGCAGCTATGGGCAAAACTGGACTGGGATGATCCTAACCTCCCTAAGGACCTGCTTCAGGCATAGCAGCAATGGGAGAGTGAGCTGCCAGATCTTCAGGATGTATCACTAGCATGTTGCTACATCAGTTCTGAGATGAACACAGAGACCTGTCAATGCAACATCCACATATTTTGTGATGTATCAGAATGTGCTTATGGATCAGTAGCCCATCTGAGGACTTAAGATGCAAGTGGCAAAGTAGAAGTCGCCTTTCTCACAGCATGCTTCAGAGTAGCCCCCAGAAATCAACAAACCGTCCCTCGTCTGGAGCTGTGTGCAGCTCTAACGGGAGCCCAGCTGGCCAAAGTCGTCACCCAAGAGCTAACAGTTGCTATCTGCCAAGTCATACTATGGAGCGACTCAACTACAGTGCTAACATGGCTTTAATCTGACACCTGTTGATATAAGATCTTTGTTGGTACTCGGGTAGCAGAGATTCATGACCTAACAGACCGGCACACCTGGCATAATGTGGACTCAGATAACAGTCATGCAGATGACATAACTCGGGGTAAGCGTCTGTCTGAGTTAAGGATGTGAAACCGTTGGTATCGAGGCCCAGCATTCCTTGACGGAGCTCGAGAGCAGTGACCTGAGAAACCAGATCCCACACCTGATAGTGGTCAAGACCTACAGAAGCCAGTTACGTGTCTGCATATTGACACAACCGTAGGCCTGCCCTTACCTAATGTCAATCAGTTCGAGACCTGCCATAGCACAGTTGCTTCATAGGGCAGCTGACACCCCTGTCTCTGCTGAGGAGTACATGAGCGCAGAGAATACTCATACAGAAGGTGCAACAGGACTGGTTTCTGTCAGAGCCACCTGAGCCCACCTGAAAGAAAGTAAGTCATTACCTAAAACCAGTCGTCTGCTCACTTTAGCTCCTGAATTGGACACCACTGCCAATGTCATCCTAGTAGGACTTCAGCAAAGCCCTCACCTCGACCAAGCATCCATACATCCTGTTGTACTTCACCCAAACCACCATATTACTCAGCTGATTATTGCTGATTTGGATGAGAAACTACACCACCCTGGTGCAGAGAGAGTGTTTGCTGAAGCTAGGCACAAATGCTGGATTCTGCGAGTAAGAGAGGCAGTTAAACGACACCAGCGAACATGTCTAGACTGTCGCATCGCAAATGCCACAGCAAACCAGAGGTACCAAAAATGGCTGACTTGCCCCCAGCGAGGCTCTGATTCAATTCAGCTTTATTCCAGACACTGGGTCCAAATACACACACCATAAGAACAAGGACACAACAAGACACAGAAAAGACACAATCAAAGACAGTTAAAACATCCCTTTAAAGAGACAGCTGTACCAGTGCTTCCACATCCCAGACTGATAGCAAGTGGCACTACAGCCAATATTCACCAGTGACACAATCACTTCATTATTTGAGATATTCAGTCTACAAATAAAACTGTACATCATCTTACACAGTGTGGCTTGCAGAGTGTTAATTCCGGCTGAGACAAACATCTCACTCACACTAGCCCATCTTGGTCTCCTAAGAAGAACACACAAGGCGTCATTGTAGGCCTTTGTAATGTTCCTTTCTTGTACTTAGTCCAAAGGTGAGCGGTGTACAAAGGCATGATATATGATTTAAACAACATTATCTTCACTTTGTCAGTGCAAGAACCAAATTTTCGTGCCAGTATATTTGCTTGAGCATACAATGTTCTACATTGTCTATTTATGTCATCATCATCAGACAAATCCTCTGTGACAATGTGACCAAGATATTTTATTTTGTTTGTTATTTTCAGCGCATTATTTGACAAATAAAAATTCAGAAAATTGACACTTTCATCCTCTCTTGTCCTACATATCATAACCATACTTTTTTGTGCATTATACTGGATATCATGCTCGATACCATAATATGAACAAACCTTAAGTAACTGTTGCAGCCCAGCAGTGCTTGGACTGAACACGACAAGATCGTCTGCATACATTAGATGATTTATTAGAACACTGCCAGCCATACAACCAGTGTTACAGGCCTTAAGTCGTGTTGAGAGGTCATCTAAATACAAGTTGAACAAAATAGGGGATAAGATTCCTCCCTGCCTCACCCCATTGCTCACCTTAAATGGGGAAGACACTCTATTTCCCCACTTTACATAAATTGCTTGCCGAGCATACCAATAAACCAGTAACCGGACAATATACTTAGGGACACCCTTCTGTATCAATTTCATAAATAATTTCCGATGATTCACTCTATCAAAAGCTTTGGAAGCATCTAAAAAACAGATAAAAACATAGGAGTTCTGATTCTTATATTTGGCTACAATTTCTTTGAGAGCATAGCTACACATATCTGTGCCAAGCTTTGCTTTAAAACCAAACTGGCTGTCTGAAGAGGAAATCGTCTGAGAAATCTTGTCTAACAAGATATTTTCAACAATTTTAGACACAATACTGGCCAAGGCTATTGGTCTGTAAAATCTGGAAATTTATTACCATCCCGAAAGGAATATGATCAGTTGTTGATAAATCATAGAAGATATTCATATCTGTTAATGAGGAGTGTGCGTCAGCTGTAGCCACACAATGATCCAACCAGGAGGTTGTACGCCAAGCCTCACTAACATATGTAAAACTATCAGAAGGCAATAAGACTTTAGAAGACAAGATTAATCCATTATCCTCACAAAACTGATTCAAATGATTAGCAAAGAGTGAGTTGCTATCTGTGATGTCTGAATTCATGTCACCTATAATCAATACATTCAAATACCTACTACTTTGTATAAAGGAATTCATAAATGCAAGTCTATTAAGGTATTCCGTTTCATTAGGTGCACACTCGTAGGGGGTGTAAACATTCAGAATAACACACTCCTTGCCACTGTATTTTAAATGAATGGCTATACACCAGTCCACTTCAAGCCTTAGTACGTTAATGCAAGAGGAAAGTCTTTTATCCCAGAGAATAGCCACTCCTCCAGATATGCGCCCACGCTTAATTCCGTCTGCTAGATCCACACTGGACTCCCCTACTCCATAAAAGTTACTATGCAGAGCGTTTAACCCCTCCAGGTCTTGCTTTGACAAAAAAGTCTCTTGTAAGCAAAGCACATGGCACTGCTCCAAGAGGTGGTCAACAACTATCCGCTGAGCTCTGACCCCTGCACTCTGCCCCAAGCGCAGACCACGACAGTTATAAGATAAAACATGTATTCCCATTGTTCGTTTTAGTCAGCCTTCATGCCATGGGCTGATGGGGCCCCACTCATCTGCCCAGCTAAAGCAGCACCATTTGATCCAGCAACAACTCTGTTGCGCAGCTCGAAAAAGCGCCACACATAAGCGCCTACAGGCCAGATCTCAGTCTTATACATCTCCGCCACATCATTGCACTCAGCAGTCACTTTAAACGACGAGAATCTATTGTTAGCTGTCACAATTTTTTGGCATTCAACCTCACGATCAAGCTGTTCCTTGAGATAGTCAGATAATGTCCTCACATCTAAATCAGGGGAGAATCTCGAAGCGAAAACACTCACCAGTTTAGTAGCTACTGTCTTAATGCGGTGGCTTGCAGCTCCTGTGCCCACAATATCCACAGTTTTCCCAGGTTTCCTCAGACCAGGTGTAGTGTTGGGGTGAGCTCCTGTCTTGGCAGGCAGTGGCTTTCCTTTTTTGAGGGCAGTTGACCATTTGGGAGATCCAGGCAAAAGTGCATTTTCCACAGCATTCACCTCACCCATGCCACTGCTGGCCGACGCGCTCGCTCCGCTGTCACCACTTCCCTCCTCATGACAGCTAGCACCTCCACCCGTAGCCTCAGACAATGACCTGGCCTCAGTCTCAGTACCCCGAGTCTTGTCGCTGGTAGATACCGACTCCTGATTACCGCCTTGTGGCACATAAGTCATTCGCGCCTCGCTCCCCACCGGACACACCATGCCGCACCACAAGTCACCTTTCTGGGTTTCTTCCATAGCGCGTTCGAGGCTACACACCTGCTGGTTTACATCTGCAGTGATCAGGCGGAGATCCGCGCACACGTCCCCCTGAAGTTGAAGCGCACTCTTCATGGCCCCTACTTCAGTGTATAGCTACTCCATTTTCTTTATTAAGCCACACACATCCATATTGGAGAATGCAACAGGGGGCAAATCCTCCAAATAATGTGAAACAAAACGTGGGACATCTTCCCCGCATTCATTGAGAACTTGCAGACAGCTTTTTATGTTGTTTATGTCCTTTGCGCTCCTTTGTGTGCTATATTGCGTTGCATAGTCTTGCACAGTTCAAACAGTACCTTCTTGGAGGCCTCTACTGTCTTAGAGTCGAACGTGTTTACTACCAATAAAACAATTTCATCCTGAGTTAAGGTTCTCAATTTAACAGCAAGGAAGTTTAAAAGCTCATCTTCCACGATTGTTTTACCATCCACAGTCTTATAGATTTCAGGTTTTAATCTTGATCGGCCTAAAGCATTAGCAACTGAAGCGTCTGCTGCTGCTGCTGCTGCTGCGTCCGCCATTAGTCATACGATCTCTAGTAGGTGAGAACAACTGCATTAGCAGCTTCTTATTTACAACCACAAGGAGGAACCTAATCTGTCAGTTTGAGGTGACCAACAAAAGACCAACAAAAGAAAATCCAAACTCCTCTCGGCTAATTAAAAGTTGTCCGACTCTCAGAGAACGTCCACAAACACTCATCGTGGTTTAAACAGGCTGATTATATCAGCCTGCTTTTTATTCGACTGACGTGGATTGTTTCAGCCCTTACATTGTCAGAGTTGGCAGAAGAAATGAGAATAGATGGGGCGTTACATACAAATGTCTGACTACCAGAGCAGTTCACCAAGACCTTCTTGCAACTCTTGACACAGACTCTTTTCTAATCGCCTTAAGGAGATTCGTGGCATGTCGAGGTAAGCCATTTGAATTGCTGTCTGACCAAGGAACCAACTTTTATAGGTGGAGAAAGAGAGTTGAAGGAAGTGTTTTCTGCACTTACACCTACCCTTCAAGCTGAGCTGGCTGCCCAGCAAGTGAAATTCAAGCAGTTACTCATAGTTTGCCCTTTGTTTAAGGCTGTTTCCATGGTTACAATTCCCTGGGTGAAAGTCTTGTGGTGGTGTTGTCTGGCCAGTGTCTACAGTCAGTATTTGTAGCACCCTTGTTTATCTCGTGCAGCAGGTTAGGGTGATAAAGGATAAGGATCGAAATGTGTTGACAGGTGCCAATAGTGTGATGGGAAGATGGAAAGAGTACTTTGAAGAGTTGATGAATGAGGAAAATGAGAGAGAACGAAGAGTAGAAGAGGTGACTGCTGTGGACCAAGAAGTAGTAAAGATTAGTAAGGATGAAGTGAGGAGGGCATTGAAGAGGATGAAGCGTGGAAAGGCACTTGGTCCTGATGATATACCTGTGGAGGTATGGAAGTGTCTTGGAGAGGTAGCAGTAGAGTTTCTGACTGGGTTGTTCAACAGGATCTTAGATAGTAAGAAAATGCCCGAGGAATGGAGGAGAAGTGTGCTGGTGCCCATCTTTAAGAACAAGGGAGATGTGCAGAGTTGTGGCAGCTACAGAGGAATAAAGCTGATGAGCCACATGATGAAGCTATGGGAAACAGTAGTTGAAGCTAGACTAAGGGCAGAGGTGAACATCTGTGAGCAGCAGTATGATTTCATGCCAAGAAAGAGTACAACAGATGCAATATTTGCTTTGAGGATGTTGATAGAGAAGTACATAGAAGGTCAGAAGAATGAAAGTTAGCTGCAGCAAGACGGAGTATCTGTGTGTGAATGAGAGGGACCCAAGTGGAAGAGTGAGGTTACAGGGAGAAAAGATCAAGAAGGTGGAGGATTTTAAGTACTTAGGGTCAACAGTACAGAGCAATGGAGAGTGTGGAAAAGAGGTGAAGAAGCGTGTACAGGCAGGCTGGAACGGCTGGAGAAAAGTGTCAGGTGTGACGAGTGATAGAAAACTTTCAGCTAAAATGAAAGGAAAGGTTTACAAAACTGTGGTGAGACCAACCATGTTGTTTGGTCTGGAGACAGTGTCCCTGAGGAAAAGACAGGAGGCAGAGCTGGAGGTAGCAGGACTGAAGATGCTGAGGTTCTCTTTGGGAGTGACCAAGATGGATAGGATCAGGAATGAGTAAATCAGAGGGACAGCACATGTTAGAGGCTTTGGAGATAAAGTCAGAGAGGCCAGACTGAGATGGTTCGGACATGTACAGAGGAGAGAGAGTGAATATATTGGTAGAAGGATGCTGAGTTTCCCACTGCCAGGCAGGAGGCCTAGAGGAAAACCAAAGAGGAGGTTTATGGATGTGGTTAAAGAGGACATGAAGGTAGTTGGTGTGAGAGAAGAGGATGCAGAAGACAGGGTTAGATGGAGGCAATTTATTTGCTGTGGCGACCCCTGAAGCGAAAAGCCAAAAGGAAAAAAAGCAGTTTATCTCTCAAGCCGCTCTGCTGGCCACATATATATAAAGGAGCAAGGCCATGAAGGGCTTTAAAAACAAGATATCTGTGTAGGTTCTCATTCATCCACGTCATGGTTATCCAAAGTTGTTTAAATCAATCCACTGGACTTTAAGAAAGTTCCTTGAAGATGTTTCACCTCTTATCTAAGAGGCTTCTTCAGTTCTGGTGGTGGTTGGTGTTGCCTCAGCTTTTAAACCTCTGTGAGGTGTGTTCAGGGCCATTATTCCAACGACCAATACCAAGACTCGTCTGACTACTCAACGATGGTCGTTGTGAGTAGGGCTGCAACAACGAATCAATAAAATCGATAATAATCGATTATTAAAAGCATTGGCAACAAATTGCATTTTCGATTCGTTGTGTCGCACGATTCATGCGTCACTCGTCATGTCGCGGAGCCGTCTACTTCACCTGCAGAGCGAGTTGAACAGAGCGAGGTGGAGGCAGAGCAGAGGAGGTATTTTCAAAGGAAGAGTAAATTCAACAAATGAAACATGACCAGCACGGAGAAAACCGTTTGACCGAAGTCCTCAAAAGTATGGGAGCATTTCACGCTTCACAAAACAAAGACATGCTGTGTGTCCACTACATGCGAATGCACGCATCTGAAAATCGCACTGATGACGGACGGTCACCAGCGGGCCACTACGTGGTCACGTGACCGCACTTTCAGCTTGACGGTCCAGTAGATGAGTCTGATAAACACAGCGGCTGGACTTTCTCTATTATTTCAAAAACACTTCAGGCAAAAGTATTTCTAAAGCATTTGAGGTGAGAACTAATCTGTGCAGCAGCTGAACCTGTCCTGGTTTTAGTTCACCGACGGCTAGTTTAGATGTTTAAGGACAGTAGAAGTGAGTCTTCTTTATGCAAATGAGCTGCAGGTAAACACACGGATCGCAGCTGGAAACGCACCAAACGGCCACATGCGATGTGTCGCATCGAGTGGACACGCACTTCAAGTCACTGCATTATCCTACATTTGTTCTGTTTTAAAGTGAGGAAACGTAATATCAGTCTCTCTGATGCTAGAATTAGCTTATTAACTGATTAATGACAGAGATGGGGCGTGTGTGACTGTGAGAGATAGGTTTTATTTCACTTTCATCAGCTAAAGCATGGTTTGAATATGCATTACAAAAAAATGTAACTTGCACACTATAGTGGTAATAATTTGAAGATTAAGCCTCAAGTTTTAATTTTCTGACAACATCTGAGTGAAGACACTGGTCTGTGTTGGAGTGAGGCAGGATGAATTGCAGTGATAGGCTTTATGATGAGAAAGACATCATGTACACCTGTCAAGTGGGGCCTAGTTATTTGAGATCCCAGGAGCAACCACCACCTAAATAAAAGCTTTAAGCAAACCAATGAAAAGTTAAAGTGAGAAACTATATAAGTTAACCACATGATTATGCTTATGCTTGATGCAAGAATGATTTTAATAGGCTGATATATATTCTGGAAATGATGATTGCTATAGAAGAGAATGATTTAAAATAAGTTATTTGATCATGCTAAGAAGAATGATTTAAAAAGTGATTCAGTGTAACTAAATGAGTTTTGAATGGAAGTAATCTGTGCTGTTCTGAACTGTGTGCAGGGCAAAAAGCAGAAGTCACCATGACACTGCAGAAAGGAGGACATTGAGGAAGTTCTGTGGCCAAATATGGTCTTGGCAACATGTCTCAAGCAATGTGTGTGTGTGTTAACAACGGAAGGTGGATGCTGTGTACTTGCTGGAAAAACATGATTTCTGTGTAACTGATGTATGTGTAATAGGAAGAAGGTTGTGTCTTAAACCTATGAATTAATTAATTGGGCGTACCTACTAGTTAGAATTGTGTGTGAAAATGTGTATGTGCTAAGCTGAAGTCGAGCTAGGGTATAAAACCCAGAGTCAGAGACACTGAATTCGGAGTTCTCCCCCGGAGGGGGGAGATGCTGCTCGCCGGAGCTGCAAGAGATGCTGCTCGCCGGAGCTGAGATGCTGCTCGCCGGAGCTGCCGGAGAGCATTGCCAAAGTTCTGAAGAGTCGACACCGGACTCTTTTGCCCAAGAGACGTGAAGACAACGCAGGACTTAGGCTCCAGAGTTCGCTGAGAACATCGTTGGAGGCAAAGTCTTTTTCTGACTTTGTTCAACAAGCGAGGACCACACTCTGCTGAAAGAAGAGTCCTGAGAGGTCTGCAGTTATCCAAAGAGATGAAGAGAGGCAAGCACCCATGGCATCCAGAGAGGCACAGGAGGAAGCAGCAGAGGGCTGCTCCACTCCAGGGGCTGGAGGACCCAGTGACCCACCACAGCCTGATGAGACGGGGGCTTTCCACCACCACCATCCGACTGAGAAGACAGCTGAAACGCCCGCACTTGTGTTCCGGCTGCTACTAAAGATAACTGCCAGACCAACGATTGGCTATCGGGACCTTTCCACTCCCCCTGCCTAGGAAGAACACCCTCCATCCACAAAGTAGACTTCGTACCGAGTCTACTGGTCGATCGAGTGGCTCAACTAGATGCAGGTCAAGACCGGGCGTGACAGCTTGGCCGCGCTGTCCGCTCTCTCTCCTAAATTTACTAATTAGAGAAGATTCTTAGGTACGCTCAGCTTAGTTTATTTAGTTAAGTTAGAAATAATCAGAAATAATTAAATTGTTTAATCATGAATTAATGCTGTGCCCCTGCTAATAATTGGTTAATAAAACGCTATATTGCATTTAAAGAGAAGTCTAATGAAATGATTATGATTCACCTATTCTGCATAGTGGTAAAAAGTTAAGTTGATTGTGTGCATTAAATCTAATGGTTCTTAAAGGTTACTTTAATCCAACTAGTTATTTAAACATTACCCCTGAGGTTAGTTATCCAAACCTCTAAAACGAACCTAGGAATATCAACAAGTGCCACAGTTTTAAGAGGAAAGCTGTCGTTAACAAACGTGGTCAATAAATCAATTCTACTACTTAGGAGGGCTGCTTAGTAAGAGAGTATTTATTGGAGTAAGAGGGGTAAGACGTTTGGAAGAAGACAGTTAGGACCTAGGCGAGTATTCCTCGACACCAGCTTAATTATTCTGCTGAAACCTGTTAGGTGGAATACTAATAGGCAGATAGAATCTAACCCTTTAAACAGAGAGCTGGTCCTGATTTAACCTGAGGCAAGGGTTAAAGAAGGCTATACTGACCGACATGGCGTCCCTGGGTGGGCAGGGCTCGACTAAGACAGACGCTAAAAAGGGACTCCTGTCAGATGATACTGACCGACATGGCGTCCCTGGGTGGGCACGAGTGAAAAGAAAAGTGTCCAAAAGAAGATTCTGAGGGTCCAGACCGACACCTAGAATCAACCGCCAGAGCCTTCCAGTGGAAACTGGGGAAGAGAGGGCGAATCTCTTCTGACCGAGGTTCCACAGCTGCAGAGATCGGGGAAGGACAAGACGAGACCTTCTGACCGAGGATCCACAGCTCGGGTGATCAGCCGACGTACGACTTGGGATCATCACGCCTGACGGGAGGTACAGTGAGAACCGCAGGCTAGAAGAAGCCGCAGTGACCTTGGGCCAGCGCATCCCAGAAAAGAGGCACCGCGGAGCAGCCAGATTGGGTCTGCACTCATCGCTGCTCAACGGTCCTACGAGAGGTTTTGAGGAAGCAGACAACTCGAGACGACAAAGACGACCGCCGAAAGCCAAACAGAAAAAGATGAACTTGTCCCTAACAAAGAAGAAGAACTCGCCCCACAAGATGATGAAAAAGCCGGAGGCTCCGGTGAACCAGAGAAGAAGATTCATCCTCCAAAACCCCAGTGCCCGGGGAAACAACGATCAGTGAAGTGGTAAGAGAGTCCGCTTCGAAGAAGCTTCACCCAGGTTCCACTCCGGTGTACCATAACCAGATTGTACTGGTAGGAGAGGGATGGAGCAACTGTCTGCGAGAGACACAGATGAGGAAATGAGAGTTACAGGACATGCTGCATCGCAGGGCGAGAGCTCAGACACAGATGAGGAAGTAAGGCCAAAAATAGAGTTGGCCACATCAGCTGCAGGCACCCCGGCTGCAGAGGCAGAGAAGCGGCTGTAGAGGATGGCAGCTGTCACTAAGGAAAAGAGTAATTGAAGCACCAGAGAGCCCAGACGAGATTGGGAGGCTGTCTGATTGGGAAACGACGAGGTAGATCGTTTCGTCTAGAAGAGAGGAATTGCTGTCGGGATCGAGGAATGGGACCAAACCCCTAAAAGAAAAATTGTCCCAGAGAAGTACGTGGAAGAAGTGGTGCGGGTCGTACATGAAGCGCTTGGCCATGTGAGCACACTTCCTACCCGTAGGGAGCTGGAGAAGCTGCAACTCTTGATTCCAGAGTGCCGTATATGACAAGTGCTGAGGGCCTGTGAAGTATGTGGTCGATACAACGCAGGATGCCGAGGGCGAAGAGTAGATGGGCTCACCATCCAGAGCACTATTCCCTGGGGTTCTATCTGCATGGACGTAGCAGGCCCAATGGGGGTTGCAGGGAGAAGAGGTGAGAAATACCTTTTAGTGCTGGTGGACTCTGTCATATGGTTACTAAACCAGTGAAGAAAGCTAACAGCTACAGTGTGGTTGGCATGCTAAGAAGAGCTAAATACGAGAAGCCTGACATAATAAAGGAAGTTTTAGATAGCAATACAGTTTTGCTAAAGAAAGAAGAGGAGAAGTGGAGCAGCTAGAGCTTTAAAGAAAACCAGGAACCAGAAACCATGGCTACGAGCACACAAGGCTTACCACCCTTCATCGGAGTAGCCAACGTTAAAGGGGTGGTTACTATGCAGAGAAATACAACGAGGCTCTGGGCAGGCAGAGCCCTGAAGAAACTGGATGATGCTGAAAACAGATTCCTGTCAGATGTTGTAAAGATGCAAGTCAACGGCGGCTGTGAGGACACATCTGATCTGCTGCAGATCGTGGGGAAGTGACCGTCACCACTGAAGATGATGCACGGATGCAGCTGGGTGGTGTGGTTAACCTTTCTGCTCCAGAGGATGATGAGTATCTTTTAAAATGACCTGGTGTTAGCTACCTGTGATCTCAAGGAGAGGGTGTCAAGTGGGGCCTAGTTATTTGAGATCCCAGGAGCAACCACCACCTAAATAAAAGCTTTAAGCAAACCAATGAAAAGTTAAAATGAGAAACTATATAAGTTAACCACATGATTATGCTTATGCTTGATGCAAGAATGATTTTAATAGGCTGATATATATTCTGGAAATGATGATTGCTATAGAAGAGAATGATTTAAAATAAGTTATTTGATCATGCTAAGAAGAATGATTTAAAAAGTGATTCAGTGTAACTAAATGAGTTTTGATGAGTCTGATTAATGACAGAGATGGGGCGTGTGTGACTGTGAGAGATAGGTTTTATTTCACTTTCATCAGCTAAAGCATGGTTTGCATATGCATTACAAAAAAATGTAACTTGCACACTATAGTGGTAATAATTTGAAGATTAAGCCTCAAGTTTTAATTTTCTGACAACATCTGAGTGAAGACACTGGTCTGTGTTGGAATGAGGCAGGATGAATTGCAGTGATAGGCTTTATGATGAGAAAGACAACATGGTCTCACGGGGATTCGTGAAACTGTCACGTCAGTTTTTGTTTCGGTTTCGTGCGCACCAACACGATGTCGTCATGTTTTTCGTGCCGCTCACCACGAGCGAAACCCGCTGTGGTAATCACATCTGAAAGTGGTTTATACCGGCGGATTCATGACGATCTAAGCTGTCCATCGGCGTTTGCGGCCGCCGCTGGCGACCGCCGGACATTCTTTAAATTCCTATGCAAATTCGGCAGATTCATGACGATCTAAGCTGTCCATCGGCATTTGCGGCGGCCGCCGGATCACATCTGAAAGTGGTTTATACCGGCGGATTCATGACGATTTAAGCTGTCCATTGGCGTTTGCTGGCGGCCGCCGCGGCCGCGGCTGCGGCTGGATGTCTGGCGGCCGCAAACGCCGATGGACAGCTTAAATCGTCACGAATCCGCCGAATTTGCATAGGAATTTAAAGAATGTCCGGCGGCCGAAGCGGCGGCCGCAAATGCCGATGGACAGCTTAGATCGTCATGAATCCGCCGGTATAAACCACTTTCAGATGTGATTACCACAGCGGGTTTCGCTCGTGGTGAGCGGAACGAAAAACATGACGACATCGTGTTGGTGCGCACGAAACCGAAGCAAAAACTGACGTGACAGTTTCACGAATCCCCGTGAGACCGGGCTGGTACACCACAGCAAGCAGCTGTCTGACTGAGAGCATCCTCAACATGAACGTCACTGACGTGAGGCCTCTGTCAATGGTTGAAGGCTTCCCTATAATGATCTTATTTGCTCTGTCATTCCAAATCTTCTATTTCTGATTAAAGAGGCGGAAATTAAATTTTTTTATCCGATTCATCGATTAATCAAAAAAATAATCGGCCGATTAATCAATTATTAAAATAGTCGTTAATTGCAGCCCCAGTTGTGAGTATCGGTGGGGGTCGTTGAAATGCACAGATGTCACTGAGCCCTCATGTGCTAATGATGGTCATTGGCATGAGTCTGCTGAGTAGTTCTTTTGGGGAGTTTTGAAAGGGCCTGATTGTAAATTGGCGAAAGATGATGTCGCAGACCCCCCCCCCCCCAATTCAGAGATGGCTTCTCTATTTTGACATGGATGGCTTCTTTCACTCTTCTCTCAAACCATCTGTCCTCCCTGTCCAAAATCTGAACATTGGTGTGCTGAAACGAGTGTCCTTCTTCCTTAAGGTGAAGGAAGACTGCAGAATCCTGTCCTGAGGAATTGGCTCTCCTGTGTTGAGCCATGCGCTTGTTAAGTGGCTGTTTGGTTTCCCCTATGTAGAGATCTGAGCATTCCTCACTGCATTTAACTGCATACACCAGGTTGCTCTTCTGGCTGTGTGGTGTGGGGTCTTTTGGGTGGACCAGTCTTTGCCTGAGGGTGTTATTTGGCTTTAAAAAGACAGGGATCTGGTGTTTGTTGAAAATCTTCCTCAGTTTTTCAGACACACCAGACACATATGGGATCACTATATTGTTGCGCCTGCTCTCCTTCTCTTCCGTCTTCACTGGGTTGTTCTCCTTTCTGGATCTTGTGTGAGCCTTCACAAAGGTCTAGTCAGGGTATCCACAAGTTGTCAGTGCCCCTTTCAGGTGTTTGTGTTCTTTTTCCTGGCCTTGGGTACTTGTGGGTAACTTGTCAGCCCTGTGTTGCAGGGTCGTAATGACTCCTAGCTTGTGCTCCAGTGGATGGTGAGAGTCAAAAAGCAGGTACTGGTCTGTGTGTGTTGGTTTCCTGTATACCCCAACACTCAGACTTCTGTCCTCTTCTATGCAGACCTCACAATCCAAAAAGGGCAAAATGTTGTCCTGTATAAACTCTCTGGTGAACTTGATGTTGGTGTCCACACATTTGATGTGTTCAGTGAAAGTTTGCACCTCACGAAATCTGATCTTGATCCATGTGTTGTCCACGTATCGGAACCAGTGGCTAGGTGTTTCTCTGTTGAACGAGGTCAGGGCCCTGTGTTCCACTTCTTCCATGTATAGATTGGCCACAATAGGAGACAGTGGCGAGCCCATGGCACATCCATGTTTCTGCCTATCTGTCGCTGAGGGTGTTGTCTTGTAGAAGCCGTTGTCTCACTATTTCCACTACCTCAATTGTGGGAACACATGTGAATAGGGAGGTGACATCGTAGGATACCATGGTCTCATCTGTATCCAGTCTCAGTCCTCTCACCTTTTCCACAAAGTCCATGGAGTTCCGTACATGGTGAGGATTCTTCCCTACCAACGGGGCCAAGATGTTAT
This sequence comes from Acanthochromis polyacanthus, assembly GCF_021347895.1. NCBI lineage: Eukaryota > Metazoa > Chordata > Actinopteri > Pomacentridae > Acanthochromis > Acanthochromis polyacanthus. The sequence goes on along the minus strand of NC_067133.1, from coordinate 23,012,857 downwards.
GGTTATGGTCCCGCTTTTGCCCTTTTTCTCCACTTTCGCCCTTTTGTGTGTGCTTTGGCTTTGTCTCCCTCTGTCTTCCCCTTCTCTCTCTCTCCCAGTCGCTCGTCCTCTGGCTCTGTCACCTGATTACTCCATCACTCTCAGCTGCTGCAATTAGCTCTACTCAGCTCATCTGGTCCCCTTCCCTCCTATTTAAGCCCTGCCTTTCCCTCAGTTCTTTGCTAGCGCATCGTTGGATATACATGCTGTTTCGGACTCCACTACCCACTTTCCCTGCCCCTCTGGATTTCATCAGTTTGTTGGACTTCTTCACTTTTCACCTTTTTCTGGATTTACTCCTTTGGACTCAATGGTTTGTTTGGACTCCAGTTTACTCTAGCTTTAGTCATTTGTTTCTCCGTTTGTACCTTTTTGTCTTGTCGTTTGCCACAGTCTAGTTTTGTTTTTTTGTCCACTTCAGTCACGCTTTCAGTTTGTAGTAGTTTTGAGTTGGTTTAATAAACCCTTTTTCATCATGCCCAGTGTTCTGTCTGAAATGTCTGCACCTGGGTTCTCCACACCCTTCAATCCTAACACAAGATGGTGGCTACATGTTTGGCAATGTTATATGGAGTTAATGCTGCTGACGATAGGCCTGAGGGGGGCTCCTTCTTTATGAATTTTGGGGAGGCCATATATGCATGGAATGGCATCCCCAGGGTACAGGCGATGGTATTGCAAGGGGTTTATTGTTGCCAAACAGGCTTGACCCCACCTGAGCCAAACAAATTAATCTTAGTTTGACACCTGTTGATTAAAAAATATGTAAATATCTTAATATATATATATATATATATATATATATATATATATAGTAATATTTTAAAAAAAATACATATTTGCTACTTTACACCAATCATAGTTTTGTTGCAAATGTGCCTCTCTGTCTCCAATTTCATCCAAATTGTCAGCTGCAGGCTACCAGCATTTTAACAGATGAAGAAGGAACCGTTCGGCAGGGCTAGCAGTCAAGATGGCGGACAAAGTGGGAGTGGGAACATGACTTTTTGTTTACGTCGGTTAAAGACAAACCTGTGTGCCTCATCTGTGACCAGTCTACTGCTCTCTCAAAGAAAGCTAACTTGTAGCATCACCATGCCTCAAATCACAGCAAGTTCAGGGAGGAGTACCTGCCGAAAAGTGCCCTGCACACCAGCAAAGGGGCTGAAGACAGCACTGAAGGCCCAGCAGCAAGTTTTTACCAAGCCGGTGGACAGAAATAAGGCCGCGAACGATGCGTCATTTCGTGTGAGTCAGCTTTTGGCTAAACACAATAAACCCTTCACCGATGGAGAGCTGTTTAAGGAGGCAATGTCTGTAACTGCGCACACTTCATTCAGAGACTTTAAAAACAAGGATGAGGTCAAACATGCAATTGAGAGTCTGTGCCACTTGGTCCTGCAACGGTGGCAGGAAGGATTGAGTCTCTTTCAGAGGGCGTATCCCAACAAGTGATGTCATATTTATCATTGTGCGAATGCTCTGCAGTTTGATGAATCGGTTGACAGGACTTACACAGCACAGCTGATAGTGTTTGCTCGGATGACTTTTAAGGATTGAACTTCAAAAGAAGCCTTCCTGACTCTTTACCACAGAAGAAGAGGACCAGGGGCGAGGACATTTTCACCGAGTTCAAACAGTATGTGTGCGACAACAATATTCCCATTCATTAGTTGGCTGCTATGACAACAGATGGGACTCCAGCAATGATTGGCACACTCACTGGATTTATTGCACTCTGCCGCAAAAATCACGATTTCCCCATTTCTGTCAATTATCACTGTGTTATCCACCAGCAAGCTCTTGCTAGTAAGGTTGTGAACTTTTCCCATGTATTGACGCTGGTGACAAGGATTGTTAATTCAACAATTCCACTCATTTCTGGAATCACGCAAAGAGTATCATAAAGAACTGTCAGATGATGCGTGGCCGCATGATCTGGGATTCCTCACAGACCTGACAGCCAAAATGAACAACCTCAACACAGAGTTGCAGTGAAAAGACAGAGACGTAACGCACATGATCAGCACTGTCAGCACATTCAAGGTCTGTGGATTTCTCAGCTGAGAAATGGAAAAGTCACACACTTCCCAAACCTGGAGAGACTTTCAAATAATGTGAGAGAACCCCACCCTGAACATTTCTGTGTCCATTTGGTTAAATGAGGGCTGAATTTGACAGGCGTTTTTTTAAGAAATGGATAAAATGGAGGGCATTGTGAGATGTATCACCAACCCACAGACATCGAGGCACTCACTGCTAAGATTCAGAAAGTGTTTTCCTTACCAAATGGTGTGGACATGAAAATCACTGAACTGCAAAATGGCATTGGGCTAAATGGCAAGCGCTAATGACAGACACTTTTGGGGTCTTGTAAACAGGGGAAAGTTTCCCCTTCTCTCCTCCTGTGCTATAAAGGTCAAATCCTATTTTGGCACCACATATCTCTGTGAGGTGCCGTTTTCACACATGAAAATAATAAAATCAAAGCACAGGACCCGTCTGACTGACAGACACCTTGCAGACTATGTGAGACTAGGTGTCTCCAAATATGAGCCCAACTACAGTGCATTAACTGATGGGCTGCGGGCACAACCATCACACTAACTGTGACTGTGATGCACTTATAAAGGACAGAGGTTCAGGTTGATTTGTCTTGTGCTGTGGTGTATCAGTCTTGCAATGATTTGATGCTTCAGTTTTGAATGTTGCAATATAAACAAGGGCTCACATTTGTAAATACATTTTCACTCCTCTCCTATTATAGTGCAGCGGATAATTGCAAATATCGTAAGAATCGTTCACTTGGTGACACAAGCATGAAACTTGGCACAGTTTGTCTTCAAAGCCCCCTCTTTTTGAAAAGTCTGGTAGCCACGTGAAAAATCCAAGATGGCTGCCAGTTTTCAAGATGGCATCCAAGAATGTCTGCTCTACACGTTTTCCCTTATAATTCCTTCAGTATTTGCTTGATCTTTTCATGTGATACATCAAATTTGGGTTTGGTTTTTCAAGGAATCTAAATTTCAAGGTTTCAAAACGATTAGATGCTATTTATAGTATCTTCATGGAAGAAGCAAGCAAAATTAACACATAAATTAAACAATTTCAAGACTGAAAAAGAGTGTATGTCTGCACACAACCAGGGCACACTGGTGACTCAACCCGGTCTCACGGGGATTCGTGAAACTGTCACGTAAGTTTTAGTTTCGGTTTCGTGCGCACCAACACGATTTCGTTATGTTTTTCGTGCCGCTCACCACGAAATGTTTTTCGCTGTGGTAATCACATCTGAAAGTGGTTTATACCGGCGGATTCATGACGATCTAAGCTGTCCATCGGCGTATACTGCTTGTGTGATTGTGTTTGCGGCCGCCGGCCGCCGGACATTCTTGAAATTCCTATGCAAATTGGTAAGTGTACCACCGGCTTATGGTTAGGTTATGGTTATGGTTAGGGTTATGTTTAGGAACGATGTCATGCAAAATATAGCGTTGGATTCGCCACGGTTTTACATTAAAAATATAATATACACATTCTTTTGAAATACGTTCTGAGTGGCACGAAAAGTCCGCCGTTTAAAATACATTGGTGCGCATTTCGTGGTGAGCGGCACGAAAAACATGACGAAATCGTGTTGGTGCGCACGAAACCGAAACTAAAACTTACGTGACAGTTTCACGAATCCTCGTGAGATCGGGCTGGGTGACTGCACTGCTGTGTAACTCAGCATGGGGTTCAGTGCCAGCTGATCTAGCTTTACTAATTCTACTAATTTAGTATTAGTCCAGTAGTTGTAGTATAGTAGTTTAGTGTCCCAAATGCTTTCTAACAGTCCATATCAATTACCTTAAAACAGTTATTAGATATAGTTAGATAGCCGCACCTGAATTGACAGGATGTGCCAGCACGGGAGAGCCGAGCCAAGGGTTTGCCAGAAAACAAAGACCCTATGAGGCTATCCCACCAACCAGAGCAGCTCTGTTACAACACACCAGACGTGCTGCTTACTGGGCTGGTTGTGTGTGGGCTCAGGCAACCAAATGTCAACCAGTAGCAGAGAGTCCTGCTGACTGGGGATGGCAGAAGGTTGGGGAAGACTGGCAGGTCTTCTGGACAGCCAACTCCCCAATAGCCAAGAGTTGCCAACAGCTGACCAAATGTGGCTGCAAATCAGGCTGTCAAGGTAGATGCAAGTGTTACAGATTTGGTCTCACATGTACAGGGCTCTGCCTTTGCAAATGTGAAATCGAGAGCATCACCCGTTATGCCACCTTTTACTTTTCTTCACTTGCTATTTCCTCTGCTTTTTGCTGAATGGTCACAGTGTGACCCTATTTTTGTTGTTAGTGACAGCTCACAATATGACCCAAGGGTTAAATTTTAAATGACAAAAATTGTCAGTTTTTTTTCTCTCCTTGTCAGTGGTGCATCAGCAATAAGAGCCGAAGGCCTGATATCATTTTGATTTTGACACTGTAAAGTAGTAATTAATGTTTCACCCACTCATTACCATGGTTCTTCTTGCCTTATAATACTGATACTCAAATGCAGCTTAGTGCTACAGGTACTGTAGATGGCATGCAGCACCAAATCACTTTTTTGCAAACAAAAAAGCATAGGATGTGCCTATTTGTGTGAACGTTTCAGTGCTAAAATTGTCACTTATATAAATAATTTTTGCATTTTGCCTTCACAGGGGGCCTTAAATGTTATCAAATCATTCTGAAACCTAAAAATATTGACTCTCTGACCAAGAAAACCCCAGATTTGATGTATCACATGATAAGATCTAAGAAAAACTTGTTGAGGAAAAGCAGTTGGCAGCCATCTTAGAAGCCATCTTAAAAAATGGCGGCCATCTTGAATTTTTGCATGGCGACCGGACTTTTCTGAAGGAGAAGGCTATGAAGAGTAACTGTGCCAAATTTCATGCATGTGTCACAAAGTGAATGATTGTTTCTGTTATCTGCTGCACTATTAATTTACATGTCAGCAGTCGAATGTATGTTCAAAATATTTTGGCAGTATAACGATGCAGCATGAGTCATGAATTGATTTCTGTATTTCTAAATTTTAGAATCTAATGCTGTGAAGTAAATCTGAAATGGATGGTAGATCTTTGCTTTTTATCTGACATGAAAAGTGAGCTTGACTTGAAAAAGACTGGTGACCACTGCTCTAGAGAACCACTATACGTAAGAGTCTATTGTCCTGTTCGGGTAATCTCCCAGGTATCTTGAAGGTATCTTTACTCCTAGGACAGTCCCTTGTGCCACTTAAGGATTGTGACACCGCCATATTTTTGTTAACTGAACGCACAAAATGAAATTATTTTACTGTAATTTTGCAACCAAAATAAACCATTCATTCATTCATTCATTCATTCATGTGACGATCAGCATACGTTTGTCTGTGGATCTATTTTTCTGTCAGTGTGAAACACAACTGAAAAATGGACTAACAGATTTGGATGAAATTTTCAGGGGATTTCAGAAATGACACAAGGACCACCTCATTAAATTTTCAGGGTTTTCAGTGATGCAAAGGCTTTGTTAAGGATTTTCCATTGTGAGATATTGCTGCCGATACGACATCGCTGTAACCATGACATGAACACTGTCAGTTACCTGCTGACAATCACATGATTGAATCCAACTACAAATTGACTGATTTATCAGTTGGAAATCATACAAGGAACAATTGATTAAACAGTGGGGTGCTTCTGAGTCCCATCAATTCCTGCTGCCCACTACATTTTTAGGTCACACAATGTAGCAAACCCCAGCCAGACAATGGTTAAGCTCCTGGTGTTTCACAAAGCCTTCATTTATGTTCAGCCGTCAGCCTTATTTTGAACACAAATTCACCTTTCTGTTCTTCATACACATCCTTTGCTAGACAGCAACAGTGTCTGACCATTTTCTTTCATCTTTACCTGAATTTTTGGACTTTCAGACTCATGTAAAAAAAAAGAAACTGTTTGTTAGATAAACACTTCCTATGCTCCTGGAATGGTGTCAAAATAAAAGCCCGTAACATTAAAAATCTGCCTTCAAAATAAAAGTATGGAGGGAACAGTTATTTTAACACCAGCAAAAGTGATGGACTGATCAACACACTTTCATAAGATTAATTTACACGCAATTCGATATCCATGCATAATACATGCCTGTGCTCAGCCAAGGTAATGTTTTATTAAAGATTTCATCCGTCAGAAATGATATGTCAAGTGAGCAGCCTTGATGGAGTACTGCGCTCTCTGAGTGTTTTTCTAGTTTACTACTGTGGCTGACACACACCTTTGATGATACTGATCAGGTATTGACTATGCAAGGATATTAGCCTTCATGCCTGTGTCCACACCTGCTGAGCAAGATGGTCAGTGTATTAGTGGCCTTTGATTAATGTAGTCTACAGTAGGTACGGAAAGTATTCAGACCCCTTGAAATTTTTCACTCTCTGTGTCATTGCAGCCATTTGCCAAAATCAAAAAAGTTCATTTTATTTCTCATTAATGTACACTCAGCACCCCATCTTGACAGAACAAAACAGAAATGTAGAATTTTTTTTACAAATTTATTAAAAAAGAAAAACTGAAATATCACATGGTCATAAGTATTCAGACCCTTTGCAGCGACATTCATATTTAAAGGCATTAGAGGAGATTTAATTTCCTACGACTTTGAACGTAGCATGCGCATGCACACATACAACCTCTCCCTCACCCCTCCTCTAACCTCCCCCCTCTTAACATTTACGAAGAAACGCCCCCCTCCAGAAACTTGCGTAGCACTCGTGAAATTGTCTTTTACAGCTGGGTCCCCCCGGATCTTTATCTGCCATTATGTAAAAAAAGATGAGCAAAACAACTCGCCAGCTAACTACGAAGCTATACCAAAGCAACACATACAGAAAAACACGTCAGTCCAAGGCGTACATAATCTACGTAACTAGGCCTGAGCCGGAAGATTTTTGATTGACAGGAAAGGGAGCAAACCAAACGCCTCGGTCCGAGCGCTTTGATTGGCTGATGTTTTTCAGGTCCTGCCATGTCCACAGTTATTTTATTTATTTTTTTATTCTTTTAGAAACCATACATACAAGTCCACTAAAGGTCAGTATATTCATTTTATGTGAATCAGACAAATTAAACCAACAAAAAAAAAAACATCCTCCATAATGCCTTTAACTCACATGCTGTCCATTTCTTCTGATCCTCCTTGAGATGGTTCTGCTTCTTTATTGGAGTCCAGCTGGGTCATTCCATGTCAAATCAACCAATGTCCAAAAAAGTTCCAGCAGCACCACCTTTGATTTCCACCATATTCAGTCTGTGTGTGCCATTAGGTCCCAAAGGAAGGTAGGAAACAGGTTCTCTGTAATATGTGTATGCATTTTGCTTTTACACCCCATTATATGGGGGTAGGTTTAGGCCTACAATTGATAGCCGTCATTCTGGTAGGTACTTCACATTGCCACAATTCTTGAAATATAACAGCTAAAGGCCTGAAATTCACAGGATCATCTCATTTTTCACTACTGATTACAAAACAATCAGACTTTTAGCCCTAGCCTGAGTGTGAAAATTTTTTTGGAGGGTTGATTTCTTGAAAAAAACTGAAAATCTTAATTTCGCCCATATCTTTATAGCTCTCTGTATGCCATTTAAATCAATAAATTATGACTCATAGTATTTAATCATTGAGTATGGGTCTTGACTGACATTTTAGAACCACTGTTGAAGTACTCAGCTGTGTAGTTTGTCTGCAGGACCTATTTTAATTAGGGACGAATCTGGAATTTTGTGAAATTCAACCATATTTTTCACTATGTGTGATAAATAGCACCACTCTGAAACTTTTAGCAGTGAATCTTCATATTCCAGTAATAAAAATTTCAAAATATTGAATTGGTGTTCTGGCTCCTTCATATAGAAAATCTATGTCAAATAGAGGCCTGAAAGTGCCCTCGAGCAGCATTTTTGCCATATAACATATATTATTTTGAAGTATCAAATGTGTCATATTGCACTTCAGGTATATCAGCAGATGTTATTAAACCACACTTATTACCTGTTGAGGCCAACACACCCAGTCTAGGGACACCACGACTATTTATACTGATGTTGTACTTTAAGGAGAGGGTTTGGTACAAGTTCTGAAAATCTCTGCCTCAGTCTAATAACTCTCTGCTCTTCTGTGTCTGCATGTAGTCTGACACTAAAAAAAAAAAAAAGCAAAAATTCCCCTTTCATTCAAGTCAACTCACTGCTCTTATCATGCATACATGTATATGCCAGGCTGAATTGATGAAACAGTTTTAAATATGTGTCCTATGGCTAACATTAGACAAAAAGAATCTGATATGATGCAAATTTTTTTATCAATGAAAACTTCTCTTCTTTTTTGCTGGGACTGGTCAGTGACTCCGCATATGACAAGCTATAGATGTTTGTTTTCACAAAGGAATTTTGAAGCTTTATCTTTTATCTGTAGAATTTCGAAGCTTTATCTACTTTTCTTTAGGTGTAAGTTTTTCTTCAAAAAAAAAAAAAACAAACCAAAAAAACCCCTGGAACAACTAGCCGGCCTTGTCGTGGCTCCAGGGCTTCATGGGAATGTTTCCAAACCTAACAGGCTAGAGTCAGTGAGTGCAGTATTTCAAACTATCTCCATATAGGCTTAGATGGAGTGTTGCAACCATCTTATCATATATAAACAACAAAGAAACCTGTATCCTCTAAGGGCCTATGACACTTTCTTTGCCCTAAATCTGGCAAAAATGATGACCGAGGGCATTTTAGGCCTCCTTTTTGCCTAGATTTTCAATATGAAGGTGACAGAACACCAATTCAATATTTTGAAGTTTTGACAACTAGTACACAAAGATTCCTTGCAAAAAGTTTCAGAGTGGTGCTATTTATCACACATGGTGAAAAATGTGGTTGTATTTCATGAAATTTCAGATTCGCCCCTAATTAAAGTAGGTCCTGCAGCCACACTAAACAGCTGAGGACTTCAACAGTGGTTTTAGCATGTCAGTAAAGACCCATACGAAAGAAAGAAATGCTGTTTTATTATTTTTTTTACATTAAAATGGCATACAGAGGCCTTTCAAACATGGGCGAAATTAAGATTTTCGGGTTTTTTTTCAGGAATTCCACCCTCCATAAAATTTTTCACACTCAGACTAGGGCTAACAACACGATTGTTTTGCAACTAGCAGTGAAAAATGAAATGTTCCTGTGAATTTCATGCTTCTAGCTTGCACATTTCAAGAATTATGGACCTCTGAAGTATGTACCTGAATGTCGGCTGTCAGATTTAGGCCGAAACCTACCCCCTTATAATTGGGTGTAAAAGCAAAATGTGTACACATATGACCAAAAACCTGTTTGCTATCTTCTTTTGGGACCTAATGGCACACTGAAACTGAATATAATTCAAATCAGAAATGGTGCTGCTGGAGCCATTTGTTGACTTGAGATGGAATGACCCAGCTGTGTTTAATTAAACTGATTGGACTTGATTAGGAAAGGAACACACCTGTCTGTAAAAGACCTTACAGCTGCCCAAGGAGCTCAGAGACAGAATTGTGGCAAGGCACAGATCTGGCCAAGGTTACAAAAGAATTTCTGCGGCACTCAAGGTTCCTCAGAGCACAGTGGCCTCCATAATTCTCAAATGGAAGAAGTTTGGGATGACCACAACTCTTCCTAGACCTGGCCGTCCAGCCAAACTGAGCAATCGTGGGAGAAGAGCCTCGGTGAGAGAGGTAAAGAAGAACCCAAAGATCACTGTGGCTGAGCTCCAGAGATGCAGTCGGGAGATAGAAGAAAGTTCCACAAAGTCAACTATCACTGCAGCCCTCCACCAGTCGGGGCTTTATGGCAGAGTGGCCCGACGGAAGCCTCTCCTCAGTGCAAGACACATGAAAGCCCGCATAGAGTTTGCCGAAAAACACATGAAGGACTCCCAGAGTATGAGAAATAAGATTCTCTGGTCTGATGAGACCAAGCTTGAACTTTTTGGTGTTAATTCTAAGCGGTATGTGTGGAGAAAACCAGGCACTGCTCATCACCTGCCCAATACAATCCCTACAGTGAAACATGGTGGTGGGAGCATCATGTTGTGGAGGTGTTTTTCAACTGCAGGGACAGGACGACTGGTTGCAACTGAAAGAAGGATGAATGCGGCCAAGTACAGAGATATCCTGGAGGAAAACCTCTTCCAGAGTGCTCAGGACCTCAGACTGGGCCGAAGGTTCACATTTCAACAGGACAATGACCCAAAGCACACAGCTAAAATAACAAAAGAGTGGCTTCAGAACAACTCTGTGACCGTTCTTGACTGGCCCAGCCAGAGCCCTGACCTAAACTCAATTGAGCATCTCTTGAGAGACCTCAAAATGGCTGTCCACCAATGTTCACCATCTAACCTGACAGAACTGGAGAGGATCTGCAACGAAGAATGGCAGAGGATCCCCAAATCCAGGTGTGAAAAACTTGTCTTCGCAAGAAGACTCATGGCTGTACTTGCTGAAAAAGGGGCTTCTACTCAATACTGAGCACAGGGTCTGAATACTTATGACCTTGTGATATTTCAGTTTTTCTTTTTTAATAAATTTGTAAAAAAAAAAAAAAATTCTACATTTCTGTTTTTTTTCTGTCAAGATGGGGTGCTGAGTGTACATTAATGAGAAATAAAATGAACTTTTTTGATTTTGACAAATGGCTGCAATGACACAAAGTGAAAAATTCCAAGGGGTCTGAATACTTTCCGTACCCACTGTATGTAAAGCAGCATGTTGAATCAATTGAAAAAGTGTTTCAGTTTCAATGTTCAGATCAATGTCTTCATCTATCATTGTCACTTGATCAAACCCAGTGAGTTTCCACTCTTCTCCAAACCTTGCTGGTGTAATTCTGCTGCAGCCTCTGTAACAGCATCTTCCAGTAGCTGTCCTTTCCCTCTCTGGGACCAAGCAGTTGTTGTTGGGTGAACTGAAAGCAGTCCACTAAAACAGCATGTGTTTTCTAAGACTATTTATTCATGGTTTGATGATGGTAGGCTGCCATATGACCAGTGTACAGGAGCTGACGGTGAACCAGGTTATAGTCTGGCCTTCAAAGACAGAGTACGGCGTAGGCACTGTACACCTCTTTATTGTTAGTGTACAGCAGGTCCAGTGTCCTTTGTCCTCTGGCAGGCAGTCCACAAACTGAGTAAACAGGGGGAGAGTCTTACCCAGCTCCATGTGATTGAAGTCCCCATTAATCACCAAACAAGCATTGGGGTGCCATGTCTGTACTGACGGAGTGTACTGTATCATGTGATTGCAGGGCCAAGCAGAGGGAAAGATGTGAAGAACAACCAAGATGACAAGAGAAAACTTGGAATGTAGTATGAGTTTAGCCCTTTTGGAAACAGTTCAATATTTGGGTTGCAGAATCTCTCCTTTACAGACATGTGACCAGGGTGGCACCATTTTTATTGAGAAAAACAACAAATTCTCCAAATCTTTTTAGATTTAGTTCACGTCCTCTTGGAGAGAGGACGGCTGGGGGAAGCTCAGGCTGCTCCGGGCTCAGTGTCACACCGTTGTTGTTAGTGACAGAGGCAGTATGAGCCAACGGTGCATTCAATGCAGCACCGGTCTTTATAGCAAATCATGACGAGATTAGCTGCAGGTGTGCTGCTGCTGCAGCTCATCTCATTCATGCTGCTCACCTGCAGTGGCCGTGACACACTCTCTTACACATAACACTGCACTTGATGAAAATCCCTTGATTCCTCACTAGTGCTGGTTTCCCATACATGATGTTTATCCAGCAGCATCACATTGTATATGATGATAGGAGGGAGAGACAGCTTGCATCTCTTCTGTTGCCTTTGTTATCTGGAAGCATCTCTTTTCCCCTCATAATTTCTTTCCTCCGCTGCATCCACTATATGTGATGTGATTTCTGTGTTATTGTGCTTCTGGCAAGCTTTGTCATAATCCGCTGGTTCCCGGTATAAACAATGCAAGCATCTAGTTTCCAAGCAACAGTAGTATTGTTGAATTAGGCAGGTAATGCAATGGCAAAGAAACAGAGCAGAAGTCATCCAAACAGTGTGTGTGCTAGCATTAAAAAGTCCAAGCATTAACTCAACAAGGAATATGTGCAGAGGAAACAGGCTACATGCACAATTAGGGCATGCACATACACAGATACACACAAACACACAAAATAAGTCAGTGACACGTATTTTGGAATTTTAGAGGAATTCATGTGCAAAAGCTTACATTTCTGTAAAGTGGTAAGCACTTACATAGCACTTTTCTACCTCCTCTTCTTCTACCTTAATGAATAAAACACACACTCAAACACTAATGTCAGTGAAACAGCAATGCGAGGCACTGTCTGCCCATTTGGTAACTTGGGGTTAACTGTTTTTCTGTGGACTGAACAAAATCTGTCAACACCAGGATTTGAAAATAAAGGAAATTTGCTGGTCTCCCGCTCCACCACCCCTACAACTCTCCACGTTCCCCTTACATTAAGACAAAGGCAAACATCGTGCTTCCTAAAATCCCATTACAGATCTTCAAGGGGTCTGAAGCAAACTCGTGCTCAGGGGTTCTCCTACCTGATCTGAGACCTATGCAAATCATTTGCGTCATGCCTGACACCCCAGTGCTCCCTCTGCGCCATTTAAAACAGCCTGTGCCATCTGTTGGCCAACAAATACAGATGCTACTGAAATCACATGATACAATTACTGTGGGAATACCACGCTAATGCCATGGCAGCAGTAAAGGGATGTAAATTAATGGGAATATTGTGTCCCGCACTAGTTGTAGTATGCACCAAAAACATCAGGTGGCAAATGTGAAAAATCAGTACAAAATAGTAGCCATGCTCGACAATCAAACAACTGGAAGATTAGTGAAACACAGTGAAAGTCCTTGGGGACTGGCCACAAACAGTGCTGTTTCCTTAAATATAATGTCCCCCAACAGCTAAGTGTCATTCTCAATTACATTTTTAGGTAACTGACAAAAACATATTTTTTGCAAAATTTTTGTTTGTGAAGGTGTCAAAAATGTGTTTTCTAATAAACATTTCTTTGTCAATTATTTCATGGCTTTGTCACAGCTCCTTTTCAGTCTGTCAATCATGAACAGGGCGAGACTCGTCATATCGGTAACCCACAAAATAGAGAAGCTTCAACCTTTCAAATTACTTTTGTGTCTAAACAGCAAATAAAAACTGAAAGTATACAGTGAGTGACTAAAAATCTACAGCGGTTCCACATTGGAAGCCATCTCCAGTCCTGGGGTAAAGGTTTGAAAGAGTTTTCCACATCATTTTCCACTTTGGAGAAAATACATTTCTTTCAATAAATAAATAATGCATTTTTAGCTACACATGTAGTTTTTGTGAGACATGATGAGTGCACTGCATACTTACATGCAGTGGCGTGCACAGACATTTTGAGGGGCAGGTGCTCAGTGGGAAAAAAAGGGTACTTTGTACAGCATGTTAGGCTACAACTAGGCAGAAAGTTACTTTTTCTTGTTGTCATTTAGCAAATAAGTCACAGCAAGTAATGCCTCTACCTAATGTAGACTAATAATAAACCTACACAAACTAAATATTCAGTTACAGTATACTGCTGTACCACTTCACCAAATAACATTGGTTGTGTGGTCACTGTCATCACGTTATGTTGATTACTTGATTGCTGTGTGTTATTTTATCTGATTCCAGTTTGTTGTTTTTGACAGTAAAGATCGGGGTGTAAATTCATTTTTATTCAGGGGCCACAGAAAGCCAAATCTGATGTCAAGTGGGCCCCACCAGTAAAAACACAGCATAGCAACCAACAAATCACCAAAACTCCAACTTTTTCCGTTTGTTTTAGTTCAAAAAATACATTCATTAAATTTTCACATTGAATGAATTATATTTTTACTAAACATTATAAACACATTGAAATTTCTTTAAAAAAAGCTCAAGCTCAATTTCAACAATATTATTCCTCAGTGTATCAGTCCCTCCAGGATTTTGCGGGCGTTTTTCGTGATTGTTGCAGCCAAAAATGCCTGAATTCGCGGCAGCTTTTCTTGAAACCGTTGCGGTTTTTAAAGAATACAATATCAGCCGGCACTTTTCCACGAAGCATGCTAACTATGCTAGCAACCAGTCAAGCGCAAGAACAGACAGCTACGGCTCAAAGGTTGGCAGCCAGTTTACAGACTCAACAAAAATACGTTTTTTCGGCAAACTACAGTTCAAGAGTCAAGCACAAAGGCTAGTTATTTGCTAGCATTCAAAATAGCAAAGGCTAGCAAGCCTTTCTCCAAAGGGGAGTTTTTGAAAGAATGTATGGTAGAGACAGCAGGTCTCCTTTGTCCAGAGAGCAAAAACAAATTTGAAAAAATTTGTTTATCACGCAGGACAGTTGCTTGCCATGTTGAACTAATAGACGGAAGTCACCACGGATGGATTGCCAAACTCGACAGGAAAAAACGTCGGGCTGCTGGAAAGAATCCAGGATAAAGTGATGGAGGAAATCCCTGAGCTCAATGTTGCTCCAGAGCCATAAAGTTTGCCCACCTCTGGCCTAGACTGACCTTTTCATCCCAGTTGCTTGCGCCTCCCCATCTTGCCTTGGCACCCCCCCAGGGGGGCATGCCCCACTACAGTCTATGCTCCTGCCACGTAGGGTGTCCACTCCTCATGTTCATGTTACGAGATGGGGCGGGGCGAGTCGTGGCATGGCATGGGTCGTGTGTGTTTAAACTAAAAAAAGTTGAGACGCGGAGGGCACCTGCTTGATACTGAGGGCAAAGGGCAGGTGCTCTAGCACCACCTGATGTCTATCTGTGCACGCCACTGCTTACATGATAACTTTTTTTATGATGCTCTTAATTTTAAAAGTGGCAACTCCTCTTTGAGGAGGGGGAGCACTGCTGTTCAGCATCACAGACTGCTGCCTACTACAGACAGTAAAAATGGGAACCTTTTTTTTTTATTGTCTCCAGCACACATCAGTCTGCAATTTCTCAATGACAGGAAAACAGAAATGTAAACCACTTATATGATACCATGTTTAATGTGTATAAACATATACAGAGCTTTGTATAGGTAGAAACTGCCAATGAAACAGTCAATTACTTAATGACTACAGAATAAACCTTAAAAATCCAAGGAAAGCTACTGCATTTTCCAGAAGCACTAGAGAGTTCATGGGCTAAATAAGTAATAAATGAATTTACAGTGTACTTTTTAAAGAAGAAGATGAGAAGATGCACAGTTGATTCAGTAGACTGATATGATTGGGGCTAAATACTAACTAGCACTTACTTCCAGGCTGCATCCAAGCTGCTAAAATTCAGATTTTATATTCCCACTGTCATTTGATAAACGCACCATATATAGAATAAAAGCTGTGCTGTGATTTCAGTTACATTTACATGAGAAATTATCACTCAGAGAGAAAATTAGAAACAAGAAAGTCTCTGCTTTCTTTCTGAGACTTTAAAGCCATTGTTAAAGCCTGAGAAGAATTACATAATAAGCAGGTTACTTTAGCTGGTATGTGTTCTAAAACATCCACTCTGTCCATGTTACAGTTTGTTTACTGTATAGCTCTAACTTATCTTCTTTGTAAGACACTTAACCCTTTGATGTGCAACTTGGGTCAAAAGTGACCCAAATCCAACGGAAAATGGGTATCTCCTGACCCACACTGAATTAAAGACTTCACAAAGAATTGAAGAATCTTAAAGCACTGGAGAATAGAGTAGAAGTGCTGACTTACACACGTGGACAAAATTGTTGGTACCCCTCAGTTAAAGAAGGAAAAACCCACAATTCTCACTGAAATCACTTGAAACTCACAAAAGTAACAATAAATAAAAATTTATTGAAAATTAAATAATCAAAATCAGCCATCACTTTTGAATTGTTGATTAACATAATTATTTTAAAAAACAAACTAATGAAATAGGGCTGGACAAAAATGATGGTACCCATAACTTAATATTTTGTTGCACAACCTTTTGAGGCAATCACTGCAATTAAACGATTTCTGTATTTGTCAATGAGCGTTCTGCAGCTGTCAACAGGTATTTTGGCCCACTCCTCATGAGCAAACAGCTCCAGTTGTCTCAGGTTTGATGGGTGTCTTCTCCAAATGGCATGTTTCAGCTTCTTCCACATATGTTCAATGGGATTCAGATCTGGGCTCATAGAAGGCCACTTTAGAATAGTCCAACGCTTTTCTCTCAGCCATTCTTGGGTGTTTTTGGCTGTGTGTTTTGGATCGTTGTCCTGTTGGAAGACCCATGACCTGCGACTGAGACCAAGCTTTCTGACACTAGGCAGCACATTTCTCTCCAGAATGCCTTGATAGTCTTCAGATTTCATCGTACCTTGCACACTTTCAAGACACCCTGTGCCAGATGCAGCAAAGCAGCCCCAAAACATTACTGAGCCTCCTCCATGTTTCACCGTAGGGACAGTGTTCTTTTCTTCGTATGCTTGGTTTTTGAGTCTATGAACATAGAGTTGATGTGCCTTACCAAAAAGCTCCAGTTTGGTCTCATCTGTCCAAAGGACATTCTCCCAGAAGCTTTGTGGCTTGTCAACATGCATTTTTGCAAATTCCAATCTCGCTTTTTTATGAGTTTTTTTCAGCAGTGGTGTCCTCCTTGGTCGTCTCCCATGAAGTCCACTTTGGCTCAAACAACGACGAATGGTGCGATCTGACACTGATGTACCTTGGCCTTGGAGTTCACCTTTAATTTCTTTGGAGGTTGCTCTGGGCTCTTTGGATACAATTCGAACGATCCGTCTCTTCAATTTGTCATCAGTTTTCCTCTTGCGGCCACGTCCAGGGAGGTTGGCTACTGTCCCGTGGGTCTTGAACTTCTGAATAATATGAGCCACTGTTGTCACAGGAACTTCAAGCTGTTTAGAGATGGTCTTATAGCCTTTACCTTTAAGATGTTTGTCTATAATTTTTTTTCGGATGTCCAGGGACAATTCTCTCCTTCGCTTTCTGTTGTCCATGTTCAGTGTGGTACACACCTTTTCACCAAACAGCAGGGTGACTACTTGTCTCCCTTTAAATAGGCAGACTGACTGATTATGAGTTTGGAAACACCTGTGATGTCAATTAAATGACACACCTGAGTTAATCATGTCACTCTGGTCAAATAGTTTTCAATCTTTTATAGAGGTACCATCATTTTTGTCCAGGCCTGTTTCATTAGTTTGTTTTTTTAAATAATTATGTTAATCAACAATTCAAAAGTAATGGCTGTTTTTGATTATTTAATTTTCAATAAATTTTTATTTATTGTTACTTTTGTGAGTTTCAAGTGATTTCAGTGAAAATTGTGGGTTTTTCCTTCTTTAACTGAGGGGTACCAACAATTTTGTCCACGTGTGTAAGTATTCTGCCCTTGTTTAATTCATTTTTTGTTATTTTAAAGTTTCCTGGTTATACTTACAGTTTTGGTAAGTATCCCAACTAATACGGATGTTCTTTGTCAAATCAATGCTACTCTGCAGGGCACAAGTCTACACACAGATAGACATTGTGTTTTCTCATGGTCCATCTCATTCCACAGAAAAGAAACAGATGAATAAATGTCAGAAACACCTTACTGAATTTAGCAAATCAATATTGGCTTGACAGAATAGTCTTGCAGCTTTCATTTACTAAACACATAAGAAGATGTGACTATGTCATGAGACAGTTTAAGTTTTTTTAATATTAAAGCCGCAATTTTCACTCTTAGCATCATGGCATCACTGTCGTAACACAATTTTAGTGTGTCAAATGAAATCAGTAACATTTTTAAGTAGACTAATGTAGTATACTGTCACTCCTTTGCATATTTTATTAGTCTAAAGTTGTAACTAAACTTTGACTGAGATACTCGATAAATATGGTCTTGTTTGTAATCACGTGTGCCTATGAGGAGTGTTACATAGGCATACTGTTAGGATGCTGTTCTTGCTCTTGCCCTTCCTCCTTTTCCCTCTTTCCTTCTCTTTCGTTCCTCATCTGTTCTGTCTGTCACCTGTCTCTCTCTCCCTGTCACTCGTCCCTGTCTCTTGCTTTCCCTGCTTCACCTGCCTGCACTCAACTAATTACTGCAGGTGCCTTAATCAGCTCTCCTCACTATTTAAGCCCCACTCAGTTGCTCAGTCTCTGTTGGACCATAGATTCTGTTCTCCACCAAACCAACTGGCTCTGGACTGCTTCAGTTATGGACACTTCTGCTTCCCCTCCTTTGTGGATTCCCCCTCTTGGACTCAGTTGTGCTCCTGTATGTTTTGGATTTACCTCAGCCTGTTTGCTCCCTCGGTTGTTAGTTTCTATTAGTGTAAGTGCCTCTCCTTAGCTCCGTTTTGTTAGTGCTGTTTGGTTTATAGATCTCTGTTTCTGTATTCCTGGTGTTGGTTCTATTGTGTTGTATTCTAGTATTGGTGAGTTTTGCTTGTAGAATTTTCATAGTTTTGGTTTGGCTCTTTCCCTCTAGTTCTGTTCTCCGTTTTGTATTAGTTTTTGGGTTAATAAATCCCTTTCAGTTATCCACGTGTCTGCCAGTTGGTGAGTCTGCGCTTGGGTTCTCCAGCCACCAGCCGTAACACATATATTGTCTGGAGTGGTCCCCAAAGATTTTGGTATTAGAAAGTGAGAGTTTAATTTTGTGCATATTAATGCATAATCATCTTTTCCAAATTGCAGTCTAATCATTGTTACCTGTTACATTTTGAAATGTAATAAATAGCTATATTTTACTCAGATTTTTGTCAGACATAAAGTAATAGAACAGATCACAGTGCTGGAGTTGCTGGAAGCAAGACACAGAGACCAAATGATGCATTGCCCCGCTTGATTATTGAGACACACAGACTACAGAGTGCTGTCCCGCAAGCTAATTTAACAATTTTTTTGTGGACAGTAAATGTAGACAGGAGAAAACACAAATTCATCTGATAACTGTTCCTACAATTCAATAAAAATACTATTTGTACATTTTTGGATAATTCTGATAAAAGCAAATACCAATGGGCACTGGTATTAAAAGTGTATCTCAAAAATTTATTTTACAGGTTATGTACACACGTGGACAAAATTGTTGGTACCCCTCAGTTAAAGAAGGAAAAACCCACAATTCTCACCGAAATCACTTGAAACTCACAAAAGTAACAATAAATAAAAATTTATTGAAAATTAAATAATCAAAATCAGCCATCACTTTTGAATTGTTGATTAACATAATTATTTAAAAAAACAAACTAATGAAATAGGGCTGGACAAAAATGATGGTACCCATAACTTAATATTTTGTTGCACAACCTTTTGAGGCAATCACTGCAATTAAACAATTTCTGTATTTGTCAATGAGCGTTCTGCAGCTGTCAACAGGTATTTTGGCCCACTCCTCATGAGCAAACAGCTCCAGTTGTCTCAGGTTTGATGGGTGTCTTCTCCAAATGGCATGTTTCAGCTCCTTCCACATATGTTCAATGGGATTCAGATCTGGGCTCATAGAAGGCCACTTTAGAATAGTCCAACGCTTTTCTCTCAGCCATTCTTGGGTGTTTTTGGCTGTGTGTTTTGGATCGTTGTCCTGTTGGAAGACCCATGACCTGCGACTGAGACCAAGCTTTCTGACACTAGGCAGCACATTTCTCTCCAGAATGCCTTGATAGTCTTCAGATTTCATCGTACCTTGCACACTTTCAAGACACCCTGTGCCAGATGCAGCAAAGCAGCCCCAAAACATTACTGAGCCTCCTCCATGTTTCACCGTAGGGACAGTGTTCTTTTCTTGGTATGCTTGGTTTTTGAGTCTATGAACATAGAGTTGATGTGCCTTACCAAAAAGCTCCAGTTTGGTCTCATCTGTCCAAAGGACATTCTCCCAGAAGCTTTGTGGCTTGTCAACATGCATTTTGCAAATTCCAGTCTGGCTTTTTTATGAGTTTTTTTCAGCAGTGGTGTCCTCCTTGGTCGTCTCCCATGAAGTCCACTTTGGCTCAAACAACGACGAATGGTGCGATCTGACACTGATGTACCTTGGCCTTGGAGTTCACCTTTAATTTCTTTGGAGGTTGCTCTGAGCTCTTTGGATACAATTCCAACGATCCGTCTCTTCAATTTGTCATCAATTTTCCTCTTGCGGCCACGTCCAGGGAGGTTGGCTACTGTCCCGTGGGTCTTGAACTTCTGAATAATATGAGCCACTGTTGTCACAGGAACTTCAAGCTGTTTAGAGATGGTCTTATAGCCTTTACCTTTAAGATGTTTGTCTATCATTTTTTTTCGGATGTCCTGGGACAATTCTCTCCTTCGCTTTCTGTTGTCCATGTTCAGTGTGGTACACACCTTTTCACCAAACAGCAGGGTGACTACTTGTCTCCCTTTAAATAGGCAGACTGACTGATTATGAGTTTGGAAACACCTGTGATGTCAATTAAATGACACACCTGAGTTAATCATGTCACTCTGGTCAAATAGTTTTCAATCTTTTATAGAGGTACCATCATTTTTGTCCAGGCCTGTTTCATTAGTTTGTTTTTTTTAATAATTATGTCAATCAACAATTCAAAAGTAATGGCTGTTTTTGATTATTTAATTTTCAATAAATTTTTATTTATTGTTACTTTTGTGAGTTTCAAGTGATTTCAGTGAGAATTGTGGGTTTTTCCTTCTTTAACTGAGGGGTACCAACAATTTTGTCCACGTGTGTATGTATGTAATGTTCTTAAGCATGTTCCAAAATGAATGCTGTGGTTTCCCGTAGCAACCTCTATGGGAACAAATCCAGACATGATATTACATTGGCATGATGGTGGGATGTCCTCATAAGTTAGCCTAAAATTTTAAACAAGACAGTGATTATAAAGTCTTTCTGTCAAGGTTTATTTACAATTGTGTAAGATGGCAAGGACTGAATACTAAGACCCATTTAGCAATTTGAGGGGAGATGTGGAGTGATAAGGGAGAATGTTTGCAAAGTGAACAAAATGCATGCACTTCATCATACTGACAGAGAGAGTGTGTCTAATCTACATGACTTGATCCTTCATCTGATTGAGGTTTTATGCAGGTTAGAAGCCCCTGATAGTATCTCTGAAATATTCGTAACGCAACTGTTTTGTTGTGTAATTTGATGGTGCTGTCCGTTAGCAGACTGATTCAAAATTGGACCTTTTATTCAGTCCCACCTTTCTGTCAGTTTTATTTTGGATCTAAAATTGCCCCTAAACAATGTACTATTAAAAACTCCAATCTATATATAAATACACTCCACACAGAGTTGTGCATCACATTCAGGACCAAAGTGTTAAATAGCAACATTTAGGCATGAAAGAGCAAGCATTTCATAGACACACTGGTGCAACTAGCATTACCATTAAATCCCTTTAATATTTCTGTGATGATTAAATAACATCTGTATTGCTGAAAATGCACCTTAGACCAAGCCAGGTCTGCAACAAAAATTTTTGGGGGGACATGATTACAGATAAAATGCTGTATTCAATGTACATGGTGTAACTTGGAAGTGGAGAAAATATGACTGGGGAAACTGACCACCACACTCAGCTTAATGCCCACATCCGGTAACAGAACTACACAAAAAAATTTCAGCCTAATTTTTCAGCCTAGTTCTAATTAATTGCAATTAATGTTAGAATGTCAGAAATTATATGACTATTACATATGACTATATGATAATCATGCAGTGCAAATATAA
Source organism: Acanthochromis polyacanthus (assembly GCF_021347895.1). Lineage (NCBI taxonomy): Eukaryota > Metazoa > Chordata > Actinopteri > Pomacentridae > Acanthochromis > Acanthochromis polyacanthus. The sequence goes on along the minus strand of NC_067133.1, from coordinate 22,991,041 downwards.
AGCAGCTGTACTTCAGAGCAAACTCAAACTCATTCTATTTCCTTTGCTGTTTTTCCCCTTCTGGCTACATTAGACCATAATGTTATTGAAGAGAACTTGTAAATGGAATTGTAGAACTAGAAATGCTATAGTTAGGGTGTCTTGCAACAAAAAAATTACTAAATATCGTGACCTCGTGACCCCCTGAATTCATGTGTATCTATTTACATTTGAATATTTAAAGTGTGTGTTAAAAGATCTATATGGAGCTCTCACATTTTTAAAGTTCAGAAGTAAGATGACATAAATTGAAGCAGAGGTTTGACAATTTAATGTTGCATCCACTATATTATATCAAACTGAATTCATGTATTTTGATAATACCTTTTACTAGATACCTTCTGCTTTTATTTTGTCAATTATCTCGTTAAGTACAGATTTTTAAGTTTGAAAGCACAGTATCACAAACAAGACTGACCTGTCCAGCACCAATTCTTCCAGTTTATGCAGATCACAGGCAATGTACTCCAGGGCCATGTCAGTGATCCGAGGGCACCAGGACAAATCCAGGCTGCGGAGCTTACGCAGGTTCTCAGCAACCAGCTCCACGCCATCATCAGTGATCTTGGAGCAGCCAGAGAGGCTGAGGGCAGTCAGGTTAGGAAGACTGTGAACCATGTTCACCACACCATGATTGGTTATCTCCCAGCAGGAGTGAAGCCGCAGAGTGTGGGTGGTGTAACCCTGCAAAGGTATTCCAGTTATTATTCTTTATATGCAATCGCAAAAAAAGAAATTGTAATAATAAAGCAACCTGGGGCTGCTTTATTATTACAGATGAGTTCACTACAGGCTACTCAGAGTATTTATTCGCACAGAGTTCTTTGAGTTACAGCTTTACATAATAAAAAGACAATATAGTGTATTGCAGTCTTTTCAATGTTGAGGGATCTACAGTGACCAGCCATGTCATATGGTTTCTCAAAATCAATAAAAAAAAATCCTAAAAAAATTGCAGGATGCAACCTTAATATTAAAATGAGATTTTGATATTGAGATTGCTCTCTCTCTCTCAAGTCAACAAGTTAATTACAAGTTGGTCTTTAAAGCCCTATTCGCATGGAATTAGTATTACCTGGGGACCTCTGGTAATTTGTGAATTACCACAGGATGTCTGTCTTTCTCGCAGTGCATGCGCATGGGATAAGTGAAGTCTGTATTTTACTCAAATTTACTGACATTACAGCCCAGATATGATGTTAAATCTGTGCAAGTTGCAACATCTGCTGTTGTCACGTTCATGTGCAACATGGCCACTATGGCCACTACATGTAAAAAAATTTTTTTTCTAAAAATACAGACAATGGTCACGCGAATAAACATTAAAAGCCTATGTTGTAACAATGCTATTGTTATAGCGTCTCGTTCGGTTTGGACACAAAAACCACTTTGTTGGTTATCTTGGTTGGTTTATGGAAAGCTTGTGGTTCGGGTTAAAATTATCACTTTTAATTAGGGCTGCAACTAACGACGCGTCGATGCACGTCCCCAGTCTGAGCACGATACGTCATCAAAAGTGGAAGTGAGCGCACAACGCAACAGAAATCACCGTCCGAAAAAAAAAAAACTCCATTGGACGGGAGCGCGGAACACGGACGGACATCGGCAGACCTGCATCGCACGATGCAGCGCCGATGTCCGTCCGTGTCCGTGTTCTGTGCTGCATCGTGCGATGCAGCGCCGATGTCCGTCTGTGTTCCGCGCTCCGGTCGGACGGCGATTTGTGTTGCATTGCGCGTTCACTTCCGCTTTTGATGACGTATCATGCTCAGACGATTCGTCGACGCGTCGCTAGTTGCAGCCCTACTTTTAATGTGGTATGTAGTCGTCATGACAACAGTAAATATGTTAAAGCAGCTTGTTGATAGCAACGGGCAGCGTTGTCGGGCTGTCGGGGCATTTGTATTAAGTCTGTTGAAAAATAGGCCGAGAAAAATGTTTCTTACCGCACGCTGCTACCATGTCATCCATCTCTATATCCTTCCAAATTTCCCTCTTTTTGCTGATCTGATTTTGCCGTTTCTGTGAATGATCCACAGGCCTGTTGTGTATAGGTCTACTCCTACATTTGCTCCTAAAATGCTGTCAATAATTTCCACCGCTGCCTCCATAATTCAACCGAGAAAGATGCAGAAAAAGATGTGCAATAAAAAAAAAGCAACTAAAATACCCCCCTGTCACCGAGATGCAGATTCGCACAGGACTAGTACTGTCCCGGGACATCGGTGTTTGGCGAAATATAGTAGGTAATTTGTGGGGAAATTATTACTTTGCCAATCACTGACACGGTGCATTTGCACAGGATTAAGATCATCAACATCCTCTGCATTTATTACAAATCACCAGAGGTCCCCAGATAATACTAATCCCATGCGAATAGGGCTTAAGACTGGTTAGACTGTACATTTACATTGTAACTTTGGTTCTGTGTGAGTCAAGAGACTGTCTTGCCACTCTGTTACATTTTACATATGTACATATGCTGTTCAGCATGCATGGATATTTCTTCTTCCTATAAAGCACCTGTGCAGATGCGAATTCACTGATAGTTTGATCAAATTGTGTCACCGAGTGGCCAAAGAGAGCTGGATGGACAATCTCTTCACATAGAGAACCAAGATTACAATATGACCATATGGTCTCTGTGTCAAGACAATATCTCCACTCTGTTACAGATTTCATATGTATGAGGTAACTCTTTAAGGCACTCTGCAAGGAGATGGGGCAGCACAACCACTGATATGACAACTATTTGCAAATGTACATTATTTAGATAATAAAGCCCTGCATGACGCAAAGAGCAACCCTGAGAGACAGAGAGGCTGCTTAGGTCAGTCTGCAAGATGCAAAACTGACCTCAGTGACACCGTTAAAGGTCAAAAGGAAAAGGCCAAGCCTGTGACCAAAGTGGCCACTCAGATCAACTTGCAAGCTGTTAAGCTTACCAAGGGAGACAATGAAGGTCAACAGGGGCCTGGTCCAATCCTCCACTGATGAGTGGACTCTGCACCCAATCTCAGCAGCCAGGTCATCAATCTGAGCACAACCAGGAAAGGATGGAATAGCGTTTCGCTGACCAGAGATGGCAAGTCTTCTCCAAAGTGGAAGCTTCCAAGCATCCCATTTGAGACGTGGAATCACTGGGACCGTGGCAAAGAGGTGCCACTACAATCAGCCTCACTTCCTCTGCCTGAATCCTTGGAAGAAGCGGCTGAAGGAGCATAAAAGGAGTGTATCTGAAGAACCTCTTGTTAGTTTTGAGTCCACTTCTTTGTTAGCTCTTTGGTTCTTTGACTAGAGTTTGGCTTGCTCAGTTCACTCTGTTCTGTTTATTGTTTAGTTATTCTTGTAATAAAACTCCTTTGTTAAATTTGAACGGCCTCCGCCTGCTACCCCGTGTCCTCACTTTGGGTTCAATTCAAAACCTCAGCCTCGACATGATCATCATCATCCCATAATGAAAAAGACAATGTGCCAACTCTCTGGAGTTGAAAAGGTTAAAACTTTGCCTTACCAAAGTCTCTAAGTCCACCAAGTCTCCTTAACCCCCTGACGATGGAGTCGCCACTCGCCTGGGTGTGGACTTCCTCTTGACATGATTCCTGCTGCTGTGTTCAGAGTTTTCAGCACATGTGACTGAGTAATCAGAAGAGGGGGTGAACCCTCTGCCACAGTGTGATTGCCAACCTACCTATTGATAGCCACTACAGTCATTGTGCTGTCTTTCCTGGAAATTACATTGTGACATTACAATTTTGGCAGGAACTACCAGAGAGCAACAGCAGATCCAGAGGCCCTTGACCCCACAGACAACATAGACCATGTTCCAGCTTACTGGGAAGGATCCTGTGAAGACCACACGACAATAGATCACAGATCCTGGAGCATTTGCTTTGCTCTATGTTGGCTTAATCCCTTCCCGAGCAGATCGTTAGGAAGTCCCCTGAAAAACCACCACTATAGTCCAGTGAAACCAGAGAAAAAAGAAACTGAGGTTGATTTAGAAGGTCTGTCACCTTTTTGGAGCCAGGACATTAATCTCCCTCCTCAAGTCTCGAACCATGCTCAGAAATGTTGTCACCTGGGATGGCCAGAGTCTAAACTTTATAATGTTAAACTGCCACGAGAGGCATGCTGGTGCTGGCAAAGAGATGCTGGACTGTTTGCCACTGTCGCCTTGGGGCTTGCTCTGGGGGTTAGGCATATGGGTTCTGTAAAGCATCTTGAGACAATTTGACTGTAATTGGCGCTACATAAATAAAACTGAATTGAATTGGCTCTCAAAATGAGCCATATGCTGGCAGGGGGAAATGCAGCTGAAGCAGCTGGCTATTTCAAAGATGTCAACAAGGGCAAAGGAAAGTGTCCTCATGCACTCAGCAGGGATCCCACCTAGTTTGTTAGCTTAAGAAGCTGCAAGCAATATGCTTCATAGGAATCACAGTCATGCCTTTCTTTTTTCAAAGAACGTTGGTTCAACTGGGCAGGAACAGAGTTTTTTTCTTTTACTGCTGTTAGCTGATGTAAAGTCTACACTCATGAGGCCAGCCAGGCATGTTAGCTCACAAGCCCGCAAGCAATGCGTTGATATTGGGAACTGCAGCTGCAGGATGTAGAGAGTCTGGCTAGCCGGATTCTGGGGATTGTAAAGTAGGAAAAGGGCCCTTTGAGGACCTCTAAACTTTAATAGCTGCTCATCCTCCTGTCCCTTGCTGGTGACGGCTCTAAAAAATATGTCCAATGCACAATAATAACTTTCCTGTGTCTGGAAGTTGGCACTCAGCAGGAATCCAACTGAGCGCATCAGTTAGCGAACCTCTGAGCAATACGCTGTATGGAATGACAGACATAATGAACACTTTTCAGAGGGATGCCGGCTTGATCTGGTTAGAATAGAGTTTTTGTTAGCCGAGATGGAAGTCGGCACAGAGCACGGGCCCCACCGAGCATGTCAGTTCAAGAAACCGTGAGCAATATGCTAGTATTGGAAATCACAGCGTCAGGAGCTGGAGAGCCAAAGAAATAAATCTAACAATATCTAAACAAAGAAACAGTTAAGTAGATATATGCTGTAACCTACGCACATACACAAAGCTCATTTTGAAAGTAGTATGGAGAGTCACATTGTATCCTGATTGTGGCGGAGATCAAACAAACAGTGAATTCACACCACCACAGATGTTGTATAGGCAAACTGTAAGGGCAAGTTGGTGTGTCTTAAAAGAAAAATCCACATACCCTGATGAATGGAGGGGGGGCATTCCCCGTGCATATGAAATATGTAACAAAGTGAAGAGATCGTCGAGAGGCAATAAAGAACTGTTTAAGTGGAATGTCATTTTTTGGGGGGATCAAACCAACCGAACATCATTTCTTGGTCTTCCGCACATTGTGACTAATATTGAAACCAGTTTCCTTAGTACACAGTATATGCTCAGAGTTAATTATGTCAACATTTTCAATAATTCCTTCTTTAATTACCTTTACTTTAATTTCCTAGCCACCTAAACCTTATCCATAGTTGACAGAATTTGTTAACCCAGAATCAAGGGAAGCTGTGAACTTTTACAGCCCAGACCATTTTATTTCTTTTTCAGTCATCAAAGTAACTGATGCACGTGTCCACTTGATCCGTCAATTTCCTGAATCCCATTCATTGTCTATGTGAAACGCACTATGTTTCATGCTGGTTTCATTGTGGTGCATTTTGAGCTGTGATCCGGCGTGTCTCCCTGGAGCTTATTTGCATAAAGTAGACTTGACTTCTACTTTATGCAAATTTGGTTCTGTGAACAGAGGTCTGACACATCGCAAAAACTTTCATTAAACACAGTATTTCCTGTAGGATTTTTTTAAACAGCGGTGGCAGGCTTTCCGGAGAGCCGTGGCGGCATAAACAAATTACATTTGACTGCAGATTTTACTTTTACAACTGATTTATTAAATGGCCAGTTGAAAATAGACTTTTAATGGCTGAATGTAAAAAATTAAAAATAAAATAAATGGAACCGTTTGAAGAAGCTCATCTGAAAACGCAGTCAGTGGTTACATCATGGCGTGTAGATATTAGCTTAATGCTATCAATTAGTTTACTCATGTTAGCGAGACTGAGTTGGCACCAGGCCTAATTAACTGAAACTACCGATATGTTACGTAACGTTAGCTGGTCAGCAATATTTTGTGAATGTCTATTTAACTTGTAAAATCTAGTGAGTTATGTTAAGCTAATAATTTTTGTCTGGTAAGTCGTTGCCCTATTTTCCAAGATGATACTACTGACTCTCTGACCTGCTGTCTGGGTGCTTGACGTGATGTCACTTTCAAGACCGCGCTCTCGCGAGAAATGAATGTTGTAATAACCCGACGTATCAAAGAGTAGATACTGAGCAAAATAATTATCTCTATTTTTTACCTTAGTACTCACGAGTACCCGACACAGTACAGGACTCTGTTGTGTAGGTGGAGATGGGGCGGTGGAGTATTTGCAACAATAAAAAACAAAGAGAGAAATTTGAAGGAGCGGCGGCTAGGATTTAGGAATGGCGGCCCGCCGCTCCTGAATGAATGTAGAGGAAACACTGAAACATCTAAACTAGCCGTCGTAATTACTAAAACAAAGACAGATTCAGCTAATGCACAGCTTATTTTTCGTCTCAAATGCTTTCAGAAACACTTCTCGCTGAACTGTTTTTATACTAAGAGAAAGTTTGCACCTGAGCAACAATGTTGTTCCAATGCAGCTACCGGAAAGCTGAAAGCGTTGTCATGTGGCCGGCTAGTGATGGGCAGTTTTCAGAAGCAGCGTGTTTATATGCCGGCAAAACGGATCCAATGGACACGTATCATTAGTCCAGGAAACAAATCTGGTCACTTTCGCTAACAACTTTCTCTATATCTGCTCCCCTCCTGTTGAGGCTGAATCAACTGTCTGGCACAAAGTTTATTTGACTGATTCATATAGTACATATCAAATCACATATCAGAGTGTTAATTTGCATAATTTTACATCAGGAGACCATCAGAAGAGATGCTTGTTATCCAAACCGTAATTTTATTTTTGCTATAAATCAGTCATCAGTGGCCAATAAATAGGATCTCTGTCCTCACACTGAAATGTTCCACATGACGGAAAGACTAAAAAGCAGTGTGGAGCTTAAGGGAACATTTTGTTTTTGCTGGACAACAACAAAAAGCTGCCATTTTGTTTTTGTCTTTACATAACTAACCCTACTATCATTAACCCTTTAATAATGTAACCCATCATTAAAAATATGGGGAATGAATACAGTAAAGTATCAAGTTGTTACCTCTTCTTTTAACATCCTACCTGTTTGGCTGTAAAATAAGCCATGGCCGTATCAGTGACATGGTAGGCCTGCAGGCTTAACTCTGATAGGTTGGGTAAGAGCTGTGAGATAGCAGCAATGGCATCATCTGCCACATTGATGCAGTCACTGACGCTGAGGGAAGTTAGCCGGGCATTGAGACTGGACCATAGACCAGCCTCTGTGAAGTCGTTGCACCCTGACAGCTCAAGGTGCATCAGGCCTTGCATTTGCTCCAACATGACCTGCAAAATAACAGCCAGCCACCAGTACTGTTAAAGAATGTGAGGATCACAGTACGATCCAAAATACTATTTTAAGTAGACTCTTTCGTAATTACATTTAATTCAACCCATAAACTCATTTAAAGTTAATTCTCATAGTTGTACCATTTTGTAATCAGCATATGGAGCTGTATTCAACATTTTTTCCAACCACTATCTAATAATTTAACAAGTCTGAATATCTCTGCAGTATATACATATAGACAAAATCTGAAATGGTTTAATTTCTTCAGATTTTTGCTGCTGAAAAGAGGTTTGCATTTTGCTGTATAATCTGCAATTCTGCTGTCCAAATCCTGTAAAAACTGTCTTCTTAAGAGCTCTAAGAATGCTGTTAACAGCTCTGACAATCATCAGCTGTTGTTTCCTATGGACAACATGTAAGTGATTTCTGTTTTTAAGAACTTTGCACAATGCTATATTTGATGAATCCCTTTTGTGTTCTTTTCTTGTTTGTTTTCTGTTCTTACAGATGGGTGGCTCCTCTGTTATCTTCAGTTCTCTGGTACTCATGTTTGTGTATGCTAATCACAATCTCAATAAATGAAAAGCTGACAGAAATTAAAGCTAGACACCCTATTCCCTTTAATGTATAATAAAATAAATGTCTAGGCAACAAGTCACTTACAATCGTCAGTTATTACCTTGTCCACAGCAACAATCAAGTTTTTACTACAGGCCATATTATATGAATATACAAATTTATTACTCCAGGTCAGTGCTGTGACTACAGGAAAAAAAAATGCCAAAAAGTTGATAAGAAAATTAAGCGTGCACAATACTATCAACAATGCGCCACATAAGTTTTAACTTGTTCTTCAGATAAAACCACCATTGCAATATACTGCTGGAATTTAATGAAAATGAACTGCAGTAAACTATTGTGAATGAAGCAGGTTGTGATACTGAACTAAGTGGATAATTTCCCAGTTTCAATTACACATTTGGTCTCTACACTCTAAGAGAATAAATATCTGTTCTACTTTTTTAAAGTGTTTATCATGACTAATTTTTGCATTTCCTCCTTTTATGAACATGAGTTTTCTTTTAAAATGTACAACAAAATGACAAGACAAAAAAAATCAGCAATCTAAAACAGGAAAGTCCATAGTGCAGCAAACAACTCAAGCTTTCTCCATGGCAACCATTCACTCATCCCAGAATAGCAGCCTAGCAAGTATGTAAGTAAGAGCCAATAGAGAGGTACTCTCCAAACATTATGCCTTTTTGTTTTTCGGAATACAATACCATGGCAGACACGAATGGATTACAAGACAAAATAAATGGTAAATAATAATCTTAAAACGGTCTCCAACATTGTGTAACAAATTTTATAAACTGCTACATAACTGAAACCAGACAAAAAGTTAACTGCTTCAGCCGTTTTTCAAATTAAATTTAGAGGGAGAGTGACTCTGCATTTTGCTGGTTCTCTAATGTGTACCTCAGAAGAACAGTGTCGATTCCACCAAAGATGGTTCTGACCACGAGCACAATAAATTCTCTTCTAAGCGCGAGTATTCAAATTATGACAGCCTCAAATAATCATCCAGTTGCTACTGATGACCCTATCTAAGATTATCTGTAACTTAATGGCTGTTCGGGTAAATTCATCAAAAAGTGCATTTCCACTGCAGTAATTCACTGATCTGCTCCTGCTCAGTTGTTATTCTTTTTAGTGTTTTTTATCCTTTTTATTTGAATTAAAAATGTGTTTGAAATTATGAATCAAAGAAATAGAACTCACTCATTACATATATGAAACATATTAAAAGACGACTAAGAAACAAGTCTTACACAAGCAGAACACATTTTAACTGTGATATCTGGTGGGAAATGTTGAATTCCGTTGACAACTAAAACGCTGAAGGCAAAATGAAAAGCATACCTGAATACAAATTTCACTTGTTTGAATAAAAACAGTGTTTGTTTTCACAAGTGAAACTCAAAACAGTGGTAGAATGACATGACGCTTTGGAAAAATTAAGACTAAATTCATCAAGTCAACAGGTAAATACAGAGGCAGCGTTAAGTGTCTATCAACAACAAAAATGAAAACAGAAGCAGTCCATCAAATAAAAACCCAATACAGAAATACTGATATAGCTACAAACCCTATCCCTGGGACTTTGAATCACCTACTATATGCATCAGTGAAAATTCTCTGCCAAACACTTCCTGACTTACCTCCAAACCAGCATCTGTGATGGTGGACCTCTTGAGGCTGACTGAGCGAACACCCTTCTTAGACAGCGGGTAGTTGTCAATGAATTCACAAATGTCGAGGTCTGACACACCCACTAAGCAAAAAGACTGGAAGCCACGCAGGGCGAAGGCCTGCAGGCTGACAAACTCCTTCTCCCCATTGGGCAGCAGGGTGTATAGCTCCTTAGCATGCAAGATGGGGGTCACACCCTCCCAGAACTTGGGCTGGTACAGCACCTTGCGCCATGTCTTGCATACCTGCGCCAGCACACATTTTTCAGCTGTGGTGAAGTACCAGAGCAGTCGGTTGAGCAGCTTCTCATCTAGGACAAGCTGACGCTCCAGCACCATGGGTTTAGGTAGGGTGAGAGGGGGAGGCTGACGAAGAGATGGCTTCAAGCCCACCAGCGGCATTCCAGGCTCAAGGTCAGAGGCCAACAGAGGGGCTGCAGCATGAGGCATGCCAGGGACGTCCAAGTGATGGTGGTGGTGGTACGGAAGGGAGGATGGTGGAGGAGGCAGAATGGATGGTACCGAGGAGGACTGACACAGACGGTTCTTGGCAGCAGGGGTCCCTTTGGTGATGCTTGCACTGCCTAAACCATTCGGCTGGCTAGGGGGTAATTTCACCATACCATTACGGGTCACACAGGGAGACTTCAGCTCACTGGGGGTGGACATGTTCAACATTGGGAACCTGGTGAAAGAGAAGAAATTCAAAATTTGTTGTTAAACACTGGCTACTTGTATGAAGGGTAATTTACCAAGTGACAGGTGCATTTGTTTTGGTGGGCTATTTCCATAAAGAGAGACTGGCACTATCATTAAAATGGATAACAGATCAATGAAAAAATCAGCAGGGGCAGCTTTTGGGCATTCTCACACAGGAGATGGATGGATGGATGGTTTATTAGGGACCGAGCCAGCGAAGCTGGCGAGTCCCTATTGTTTTTGCTCCGTTTCTTATTAGGGACCGAGCCAGCGGAGCGGGCCAGCGGAGCTGGCGAATCCCTATTGTATTTGCTCCGTTTCTTATTAGGGACCGAGCCAGCGGAGCTGGCGAATCCCTATTGTATTTGCTCCGTTTCTTATTAGGGACCAAGCCAGCGGAGCTGGCGAGTCCCTATTGTATTTGTTCCGTTTCTTCTTCTTCTTCTTATTATTATTATTATTATTATTATTAGGGACCGAGCCAGCGAAGCAGGCCAGCGGAGCTGGCCAGCGGAGCTGGCGAGACCCTATTGTATTTGCTCGGTTTCTTATTAGGGACCGAGCCAGTGAAGCTGGCGAGTCCCTATTGTATTTGCTCCGTTTATTATTATTAGGGACCGAGCGAGCGGAGCAGGCCAGCGGAGCTGGCCAGCGGAGCTGGCGAGTCCCTATTGTATTTGCTTCGTTTCTTCTACTTCTTCTTATTATTATTATTATTATTATTATTATTAGAGTCCGAGCACCGAGGGTGCCGAGGACAGGCGGTGCAAGGGCACCGACTGTCCAAGGCACCAGCGGTGCCTAGGACCCTATTGAAACCTTTGGGTTTTTTATTATTAGGGTCCGAGCACCGAGGGTGCCGAGGACAGGCGGTGCAAGGGCACCGACTGTGCAAGGCACCAGCGGTGCCTAGGACCCTATTGGAACCTTAGGGTTTTTTATTAGGGTCTGAGCACCGAGGTGCCGAGGACAGGCGGTGCAAGTGCACCGGCTGTCCAAGGCACCAATGGTGCCGTAGGACCCTATTGTAACCTTAGGGTTTTTTATTATTATTATTATTAGGGTCCGAGCACCGAGGTGCCGAGGACAGGCGGTGCAAGTGCACCGGCTGTCCAAGGCACCAACGGTGCCGTAGGACCCTATTGTAACCTTAGGGTTTTTTATTATTATTAGGGTCCGAGCACCGAGGGTGCCGAGGACAGGCGGTGCAAGGGCACCGACTGGCCAAGGCACCAGCGGTGCCGAGGACCCTATTGGAACCTTAGGGTTTTTTATTTTTCTTTATTATTAGAGTCCGAGCACCGAGGTGCCGAGGACAGGCGGTGCAAGGGCACCGGCTGTCCAAGGCACCAGCGGTGCCGAAGGACCGTATTGGAACCTTAGGGTTTTTTATTAGGGACCAAGCAAGCGGAGCACTCCAGCAGAGCTGGCTAGCGGAGCTGGCGAGTCCCTATTGTATTTGCTTCATTTCTTCTTATTAGGGACCGAGCCAGCGAAGCAGGCCAGCGGAGCAGGCCAGCGGAGCTGGCGAGACCCTATTGTATTTGCTTCATTTCTTCTTATTATTATTATTCTTCCCCACACGTTTCCCTTAATTTGACCCCCTAAACGTGCATAACTTTTTATGAAATTTGGCATGCACGTCGGGTCATGCGAAAATTTCAATATTCTGAAAACAAATTCTGAAAAAACTCTTTAGCGCCACCTCGGGACACGAAAATTTCAAAAATCACAAATAACCTCAGTTAGGGACCGAGCCAGCGAAGCAGGCCAGCAGAGCTGGCCAGCGGAGCTAGCGAGACCCTATTGTATTTGCTCGGTTTCTTATTATTATTATTAGGGACCGAGCCAGCGGAGCTGGCCAGCGGAGCTGGCGAGACCCTATTGTATTTGCTTCGTTTCTTCTTATTATTATTAGGGTCCGAGCACCAACGGTGCCGAAGGACCCTATTGGAACCTTAGGGTTTTTTTATTATTATTATTATTCTGCCAAAACAACTGCATTTTTCAGGGCCTGAACATGCTCGAAAAGTCATGAAAATTTGCACACACATCAGAACTGGCGAAAAATTTCATATTTTGTAGGGCATGTGGAGGTGTGTGGCAAAATGGCTCCATAGCCCCCCCTACAAAATTTTAAAAAGTGGTATTAGGCCAACTCGGAGGGAATTTGGCCGAGAGCTAAAAAATTTGGGAGGCATATGCAGCACATCAGGAAACACAAAAAAGTCAATCACAGCCATGCTCTACACCCAACAGGAAGTGCGCCATCATGCGTTAACTGTACAAAATCTATGATGAACTCCTCCTAGGGGAAAAGTCTGAGCGATCTGAAATTTTGCCAGTACATACAGCAGACCTTCCTGAGAAAAAGTTATCAAAATCTTCCTCCATAGTTAAAGGGTGTGGTCGTGGCGGCCTGTCGAAATTTGATCCTTCGCCATGAAACAGGAAATGCTGTGTAACTCTCCTGAACATGCTCCGATCTGAATGAAACTTTACATGTATGATCACAGACCTGCCTCGATGACATCCATACAGCAAGATTCATTCACAGTCACAGCGCCACCTTGTGGTATCAAGAATTTGACATTTTTTAGACTTTCATGTACTATTCTTAGCCTGTTGCTCAGATTCACCTCAGATGTTGTGACATAAGCCTGAACACATTGATGATGAAGCACAGAAAAAATGGTGACGTGTGATGAAAAGGCGTGTCTGTGGCGGGACGGCAAAGTTTGATGTTTCGCCATGAAAATTGAAGTGTTCATATCTCAGCTGCAAAGGATCCTATCTGCCCCAAACTTCATGTGCTGGACACCAGAACCAGTTTGAGGACATCCACACTGAAAAATTTAGAAAAAGTCATAGCGCCACCTCTTGGTAACAAGCAGTTTAGAAATTACATTTGCACACATCATTGCTCCAAACTTTGTCATATCATTCTGAAAATTGGTCAGCTAATTCTTCACCCCCAGACAATACCACAGTGTGAAGATTTTGATATTTGATGAAATGCTGTTGCCGTGGCAACGCGTTGTTTTTGTGACAAACAAAGTACTTTTTGACAGGCTTAGAATGTTCAACAGCTCACCAAAATTTACACACACATCACAGTCGTCTCAAGGAATAACACTGTATGCATCTCTGCAGGGCATGTGCTATAGCGCCCCCTGCAGTATGTTTAAGAAACAGCCCCGGCAGCATGTTTCACCGACATCCACAAAATTTGGGAGGCCTATAGAGCACACCAGGACACACAAAAAAGCCTCTTGGAGCCATCCCCTAAACTCAACAGGAAGTCCGCCATTTTGAATTAAGTGGATAAAATTTCTGTATTTTTTTCATTTTTGAGAGTGAACTCCTCCTCGGGGTTAAGGTCTGGAGAGCTGAAATTTTGCCAGGATATACAACACGATGTTATGATCAAAAGTTATTCAAAGATTCTTCCAGAGTCAAAGGGTGTGGACATGGCAACCTCCAGAATTTTGATGGTTCGCCATGAAACATCTAGTGCTACCTAACTATCCTCTGCATGCTCCAATCTACCTCAGACCTCACATGATTAAACACAGTCCTGTCCTGATCACATTTATTGGCCAAAATACATTCACAGCATCTACCATAGCGCCCCCTAAAAGAATTTAAAAAATAGCCTCCACACAGACTTTCACCTATGACTATGAAATTTGGCATGCATATGTAGCACATCAGTGCAAGCAAAAAAGTCTCTTGGAGTCATTCTCTAAACACAAAAGAAAGTCAGCCATTTTGAATTAAATGTCAGATTTTTGGTGTTTTTGGTCATTTTCAACAATTCATTTGTCACTGGCAATAACTCCAAAACACCTGAATTTGGGAAAATATATAAGAAACGCCTTCAGGTTGCATATTTGCGAAAATTGTTCACAAAACTCAAAGGGCATGGCCATGGCGGCCAACTGAACTTTAATGTTACGCCATGAAGCAGGACGTCTTGTGTAAATCCCGTGTACATGCTGTAATCTACCTCAAACTTTACATGTTTGTTCAGAGTCCAGGCCTGATGAGTTTCAAAGACCACTATACAGTCACAGACATAGTGCCACCTGGTGGATGGACACAAAGTGCTGCAAAAATAGTCTGTACATGCTCCAATCTGTCTGAAATTTGACCTGAGTGCTCAGAATCCAGTCCTCGTTACATCCATGAGCCTAAATACACTTTGTCGCAGCATTGCCTGGTGGACATGCCTGGGGTCGCCGACCAGCAAGGATGCGAGGACCCGTCCAACGCTGCTCGCAGCTTTAATTATTATTCTTCCCCGCACGTTTCCCTTAATTTGACCCCCTAAACGTGCATAACTTTTTATGAAATTTGGCACGCCCGTCGGGTCAAGCGAAAAATTCGATATTCTGAAAACAAAATCAGCAAAAACTCTATAGCGCCACCAAGGTACACGACAAACGCCAACAAATCACAAGGCCAACACAAAAATCCACAGCTCGTCGCACAGGAATGTCGTACAGACATGCAACTGCCACTCACGCGTTTGTCCGCTCGAGCTCTACGAAAACCTGTCTGACCGATTTGAGCTATCTTCAATGTTGGGGGCGCCATAACCCAAAATATGAAAACCCTTTAAACATTATCTCCTCCAAAACCGTACAATATTTTGGCGTCATATTTTCACAGATTATAGTGAATATCCAGCCAAACAAAAGTTATCAAAAGAAAAAGGCTAACTTGTCTAGTTTTTCTTTTATAAGCTGTCAAAGTTTGTCTTCACCTGAAACCATGTTTTGATTCAATTTTTCCCCCTAAACATGCATGTATTTTGCTGAAATTTGGTACGCACGTCCGGTCTGCTGAAAATTTCAATATTCTGAAAACAAATTCTGGAAAAACTCTATAGCGCCACCAAGAGACACAAAAAAATCTGTATAAATCACAAATAACCTCAGCTCTTCGCACAGGAATGTCGTACAGACATGCAACCACCACTCACGCGTTCATCTGCTCAAGCTAGACCAAACCTGTTGGACTGATTTGAGCTATCGTCAATGTAGGGGGCGCTATAGCGCAAAATATGAAAACCCTTTAAAGATTATCTCCTCCGACACCGTTCAATATTCCGGTTTCATATTTGGACAGATTATAGTGAATATTCAGCCAAACAAAAGTTATCAAAAGAAAAAGGCTAACTTGTCTAGTTTTTCTTTAATAAGCTGTCAAAGTTTGTCTTCACCAGAAACCATGTTCCGCTTAATTTGACCCCCTAAAAGTGCATGTATTTTGCTGAAATTTGGCACACAGGTCCGGTCTGCTGAAAATTTCAATATTCTGAAAACAAATTCTGGAAAAACTCTATGGCGCCACCTAGGGACACAAAAAACTGTATAAATCCCAAATAACCTCAGCTCTTCTCACAGGAATGTCGTAGAGACATGCAACCACCACTCACACGTTCGTCTGCTCGAGCTCTACCAAACTTGTTGGACTGATTTGAGCTATCTTCAATCTAGGGGGCGCTATGACAAAAAATATGAAAACCCTTTAAAGATTATCTCCTCTGAAACCGTACAATATTCTGGCTTCATATTTGGACAGATTATAGTGAATATACAGCCAAACAAAAGTTATCAAAAGAAAAATGCTAACTTGTCTAGTTATTATTATTAGGGACCGAGCCAGCGAAGCAGGCCAGCGGAGCTGGCGAGACCCTATTGTATTTGCTCGGTTTCTTCTTCTTCTTATTATTATTATTAGGGTCCGAGCACCAACGGTGCCGAAGGACCCTATTGGAACCTTAGGGTTTTTTATTATTATTAGGGTCCGAGCACCGAGGTGCCGAGGCCAGGCGGTGCAAGGGCACCGGCTGTCCAAGGCACCAACGGTGCCGTAGGACCCTATTGAAACCCTACGGTTTATTATTAGGGTCCGAGCACCAACGGTGCCGAAGGACCCAATTGGAACCTTAGGGTTTTTTATTATTATTATTATTATTATTATTATTATTATTATTATTATTATTATTCTGCCAAAACAACTGCATTTTTCAGGGCCTGAACATGCTCGAAAAGTCATGAAAATTTGCACACACATCAGAACTGGCGAAAAATTTCATATTTTTTAGGGCATGTGGAGGTGTGTGGCAAAATGGCTCCATAGCGCCCCCTACAAAATTTTAAAAAGTGGTATTAGGCCAACTCGGAGGGAATTTGGCCGAGAGCTAAAAAATTTGGGAGGCATATGCAGCACATCAGGAAACACAAAAAAGTCAATCA
Source organism: Acanthochromis polyacanthus (assembly GCF_021347895.1). Lineage (NCBI taxonomy): Eukaryota > Metazoa > Chordata > Actinopteri > Pomacentridae > Acanthochromis > Acanthochromis polyacanthus. The sequence goes on along the minus strand of NC_067133.1, from coordinate 22,974,211 downwards.
CAGCCATGCTCTACACCCAACAGGAAGTGCGCCATCATGCGTTAACTGTACAAAATCTATGATGAACTCCTCCTCGGGGAAAAGTCTGAGCGATCTGAAATTTTGCCAGTACATACAGCAGAACTTCCTGAGAAAAAGTTATCAAAATCTTCCTCCATAGTTAAAGGGTGTGGTCGTGGCGGCCTGTCGAAATTTGATCCTTCGCCATGAAACAGGAAATGCTGTGTAACTCTCCTGAACATGCTCCGATCTGAATGAAACTTTACATGTATGATCACAGACCTGCCTCGATGACATCCATACAGCAAGATTCATTCACAGTCACAGCGCCACCTTGTGGTATCAAGAATTTGACATTTTTTAGACTTTCATGTACTATTCTTAGCCTGTTGCTCAGATTCACCTCAGATGTTGTGACATAAGCCTGAACACATTGATGATGAAGCACAGAAAAAATGGTGACGTGTGATGAAAAGGCGTGTCTGTGGCGGGACGGCAAAGTTTGATGTTTCGCCATGAAAATTGAAGTGTTCATATCTCAGCTGCAAAGGATCCTATCTGCCCCAAACTTCATGTGCTGGACACCAGAACCAGTTTGAGGACATCCACACTGAAAAATTTAGAAAAAGTCATAGCGCCACCTCTTGGTAACAAGCAGTTTAGAAATTACATTTGCACACATCATTGCTCCAAACTTTGTCATATCATTCTGAAAATTGGTCAGCTGATTCTTCACCCCCAGACAATACCACAGTGTGAAGATTTTGATATTTGATGAAATGCTGTTGCCGTGGCAACGCGTTGTTTTGTGACAAACAAAGTACTTTTTGACAGGCTTAGAATGCTCAACAGCTCACCAAAATTTACACACACATCACTGTCGTCTCCAGGAATAAGAATGTGTCCATCTCTGCAGGGCATGTGCTATTGCGCCCCCTACAGTATGTTTAATAAACAGCCCCGGCAGCACGTTTCACCTTCATCCTCAAAATTTGGGAGACATATAGAGCACATCAGAACGCACAAAAAAGCCTCTTGGAGCCATCCCCTAAACCCAACAGGAAGTCCGCCATTTTGAATTAAGTGGACAAATTTTCTCTATTTTTTTAATTTTTGAGAGCGAACTCCTCCTGGGGTTTAACTGCTTGAGAGCTGAAATTTTGCCAGGATATATAACACAATGTTATGATCAAAAGTTATTAAAAGATTCTTCCAGAGTTAAAGGGTGTGGACATGGCGACCTCCAGAATTTTGATGGTTTGCCATGAAACATCAAGTGCTATCTAACTATCCTCTGCATGCTCCAGTCTACCTCAGACCTCACATGATTGAACACAGTCCTGTCCTGATCACATTTATAGGCCAAAATACATCCACAGTATGTGTCATAGCGCCCCCTACAGAATTTTTAAAAATAGCCTTCACACAGACTTTCACCTATGACTATGAAATTTGGCATGCATATGTAGCACGTCAGTGCAAACAAAAAAGTCTCTTGGAGTCATTCTCTAAACCCAACAGGAAGTCCGCTATTTTGAATTAAATGTCAGATTTTTGGTGTTTTTGATCATTTTCAACAATTCATTTCTCACAGGCAATAGCTCCAAAACATCTGAAATTGGGACAATATATACTACACGCCTTCAGGTTGAGTATTTGTGAAAATTGTTCACAAAACTCAAAGGCCATGGCCATGGCGGCCAACTGAACTTTAATGTTACGCCATGAAGCAGGACGTCTTATGTAAATCCCCTGTACATGCTGCAATCTGCCTCAAACTTAACATGTTTGATCAGAGTCCAGTCCTGATGAGTTTCATAGACCAATATACAGTAACACAGATAGCGCCACCTGGTGGATGGACAGAAAGTGCTGCATAAATAGCCTGTACATAATCCAATCTGCCTGAAATTTGACCTGTGTGCTCAGAATCCAGCCTTTGTGACATCCGTGGGCCTAAATATACTCTCAGTCGTAGCATTGCCTGGTGGACATGCTTGGGGTCGCCGACCAGCAAGGATGCGAGGACCCGTTCAACGCTGCTCGCAGCTTTAATTATTATTAGGGTCCGAGCACCGAGGTGCCGAGGACAGGCGGTGCAAGGGCACCGGCTGTCCAAGGCACCAACGGTGCCGTAGGACCCTATTGAAACCCTACGGTTTATTATTATTATTATTATTATTATTATTATTATTATTATTTGTCTCTCAGAACAACTGCATTTTTGAGGGCCTAAACATGCTCAAAAAGTCATGAAAATTTGCACACACATCAAAACTGGCGAAAATTTTCATATTTTGTAGGGCATGTGGAGGTGTGTGCAAAAAAGGACTCCATAGCGCCCCCTACAAAATTTTAAAAAGTGGTATTAGGCCAACTCAGAAGGAATTTGGTCTGGACCTACAAAAATTTGGGAGGCATATGCAACACATGAGGAAACACAAAAAAGTCAATGACAGCCATGCTCTGAACCCAACAGGAAGTGTGCCATCATGCGTTAACTGTACAAAATCTATGATGAACTCCTCCTCGGGGGAAAGTCTTAGCGATCCGAAATTTGGCCAGTACATACAGCCGGCCTTCCTGAGAAAAAGTTATCAAAATCTTCCTCCATAGTTAAAGGGTGTGGTTGTGGCGGCCTGTCGAAATTTGATCCTTCGCCATGAAACAGGAAATGCTGTCTAACTCTCCTGAACATGCTCCAATCTGAATGAAACTTTACATGTATGATCACAGACCTGCCTCGATGACATCCATATAGCAAGATTCATTCACAGTCACAGCGCCACCTTGTGGTATCAAGAATTTGACATTTTTTACACTTTCATGTACTATTCTTAGCCTGTTGCTCAGAGTCACCTCAGATGTGGCGACATAAGCCTGAACACATTGATGATGAATCACAGAAAAAATGGTGACGTGTCATAAAAAGGCGTGTCTGCGGGACGGCAAAGTTTGATGTTTCGCCATGAAAATTGAAGTGTTCATATCTCAGCTGCAAAGGATCCTATCTGCCCCAAACTTCATGTGCTGGACACCTGAACCAGTTTGAGGACATCCACACTGAAAAATTTAGAAAAAGTCATAGCGACACCTATTGGTAACAAGTAGTTTAGAAATTACATTTGCGTGCATTATTGCTTCAAACTTTGTCATATCCTTCTGGAAACTGGTCAGCTCAGTCTTCACCCCCTGACAATGCCAAAGTGTGAAAATTTTAGCATTTGATAAAATGCTGTTGCCGTGGCAACGTATTGTTGTTGTGACAAACAAAGTACTTTTTGACAGGCTGAGAATGTTCAACAGCTCACTAAAATTTACACACACATCACAGTCGTCTCAAGGAATAACACTGTATGCATCTCTACATGGCATGTGCTATAGCGCCCCCTACAGTATGTTTAACAAACAGCCCCGGCAGCATGTTTCACCTCGATCCACAAAATTTGGGAGGCCTATAGAGCACACCAGCACACACAAAAAAGCCTCTTGGAGCCATCCCCTAAACTCAACAGGCAGTCTGCCATTTTGAAATACGTGGATAAATTTTCTCTATTATTTTAATTTTTGAGAGCGAACTCCTCTTCGGGGTTAACTCCTACAGACCTCAAATTTACCAGGAAATACAACACGATCTCCTGATCAAAAGTTATTAAAGGATTCTTCCAGAGTCAAAGGGTGTGGACATGGCGACCTCCAGCATTTTGATGGTTCGCCATGAACATCAAGTGCTACCTCACTATCCTCTGCACACTCCAATCTACCTCAGACCTCACATGATTAAATACAGTCCCGTCCTGAGCACATTTATTGGCCAAAATACATTCACAGCATGTACCATAGCGCCCCCTACAGCATTTTAAAAATAGCCTCCACGGGGAGTTTCACCTATGACTATGAAATTTGGCATGCATACGTAGCACGTCAGTGCAAACAAAAAAGTCTCTTGGAGTCATTCTCTAAACCCAACAGGATGTCCGCTATTTTGAATTAAATATCAGATTTTTGGTGTTTTTGATCATTTTCAACAATTCATTTCTCACAGGCAATACCCCCAAAACACCTGAATTTGGGAAAATATGTACTCCACGCCTTCAGGTTGAATATTTGCGAAAATTGTTCATAAAACTCAAAGGGCGTGGCCATGGCGGCCAACTGAACTTTAATGTTACGCCATGAAGCAGGACATCTTGTGTAAATCCCCTATACATGCTGCAATCTGCCTCAAACTTTACATGTTTGATCAGAGTCCAGTCCTGATGAGTTTCATAGACCACTATACAGTCAAAGAGATAGCGCCACGTGGTGGATGGACAGAAAGTGCTGCATTCATAGCCTGTATATGCTCCAATCTGCCTGAAATTTGACCTGTGTGCTCAGAATCCAGCCTTTGTGACATTCATGGGCCGAAATACACTCTCAGTCGTAGCATTGCCTGGTGGAAATGCTTGGGGTCGCCGACCAGCAAGGATGCGAGGACCCGTTCAACGCTGCTTGCAGCTTTAATTAATATTATTATTAGGGTCCGAGCACCGAGGTGCCGAGGACAGGCGGTGCAAGGGCACCGGCTGTCCAAGGCACCAACGGTGCCGTAGGACCCTATTGAAACCCTACGGTTTATTATTATTATTATTATTATTATTTGTCTCTCAGAACAACTGCATTTTGAGGGCCTAAACATGCTCAAAAAGTCATGAAAATTTGCACACACATCAAAACTGGCGAAAAATTTCATATTTTGTCGGGCATGTGGAGGTATGTGCAAAAATGGCTCCATAGCGCCCCCTACAAAATTTTAAAAAGTGGTATTAGGCCAACTCAGAGGGAATTTGGTCAAGACCTACAAAATTTGGGAGGCATATGCAGCACATCAGGGAACACAAAAAAGTCAATCACAGCCATGCTCTAAACCCAACAGGAAGTGCGCCATCATGCGTTAACTGTACAAAATCTATAATGAACTCCTCCTAGGGGGAAAGTCTGAGCGATCTGAAATTTGCCAGTACATACAGCAGACCTTCCTGAGAAAAAGTTATCAAAATCTTCCTCCATAGTTAAAGGGTGGGTCGTGGCGGCCTGTCGAAATTTGATCCTTCGCCATGAAACAGGAAATGCTGTCTCAACTCTCCTGAACATGCTCCAATCTGAATGAAACTTTACATGTATGATCACAGACCTGCCTCGATGACATCCATATAGCAAGAATGATTCACAGTCACAGCGCCACCTTGTGGTATCAAGAATTTGACATTTTTTACACTTTCATGTACTATTCTTAGCCTGTTGCTCAGATTCACCTCAGATGTTGTGATATAACCCTGAACACATTGATGATGAAGCACAGAAAAAATGGTGACGTGTCAAGAAAAGGCGTGTCTGTGGCGGGACGGCAAAGTTTGATGTTTCGCATGAAAATTGAAGTGTTCATATCTCAGCTGCAAAGGATCCTATCTGCCCCAAACTTCATGTGCTGGACACCAGAACCAGTTTGAGGACATCCACACTGAAAAATTTAGAAAAAGTCATAGCGCCACCTATTGGTAACAAGCAGTTTAGAAATTACATTTGCACACATCATTGCTCCAAACTTTGTCATATCATTCTGAAAATTGGTCAGCTGATTCTTCACCCCCAGACAATACCACAGTGTGAAGATTTTGACATTTGATAAAATGCTGTTGCCGTGGCAACGCGTTTTTGTGACAAACAAAGTACTTTTTGACAGGCTTAGAATGTTCAACAGCTCACCAAAATATACACACACATCACAGTCGTCTCAAGGAATAACACTGTATGCATCTCTGCAGGGCATGTGCTATAGCGCCCCCTGCAGTATGTTTAATAAACAGCCCCCGCAGCATGTTTCACCGACATCCACAAAATTTGGGAGGCATATAGAGCACATCACGATGCACAAAAAAGCCTCTTGGAGCCATCCCCTAAACTCAACAGGAAGTCCGCCATTTTGAATTATGTGGATAAATTTTCTCTATTTTTTTATTTTGAGAGCGAACTCCTCCTCGGGGTTAACTCCTAGAGACCTCAAATTTTACGAGGGTATACAACACGATGTTATGATCAAGAGTTATTAAAAGATTCTTCCAGAGTCAAAGGGTGTGGACATGGCGACCTCCAGAATTTTGATGGTTCGCCATGAAACATCAAGTGGTATCTTACTATCCTCTGCATGCTCCAATCTCCCTCAGACCTCACATGATTAAACACAGTCCTGTCCTGATCACATTTATAGACTAAAATACATTCACAGCATGTGCCATAGCGCCCCTACAGCATTTAAAAAAATAGCCTCCACAGAGACTTTCACCTCGGACTATGAAATTTGGCATGCAAATGTAGCATGTCAGTGCAAACAAAAAAAGTCTCTTGGAATCATTCTCTAAAACCAACAGGAAGTCGGCCATTTTTAATTAAATGTCAGATTTTTGGTGTTTTTTGGTCATTTTCAACAATTCATTTCTCACAGGCAATAACTCCAAAACATCTGAATTGGGAAAATATATAAGACACGTCTTCAGGTTGCATATTTGCGAAAATTGTTCATAAAACTCAAAGGGCGTGGCCATGTCGGGCAGCTGAAGTTTAATGTTACGCCATGAAGCAGGACGTCTTGTGTAAATCCCCTGTACACGCTGCAATCCGCCTCAAACTTTACATGTTTGATCAGAGTCCAGTCCTGATGAGTTTCATAGACCAACATACAGTCACAGAGATAGCGCCACCTGGTGGATGGACACAAAGTGCTGCATAAATAGACTGTACATGCTCCAATCTGCCTGAAATTTGACCTGTGTGCTCAGAATCCAGCCTTTGTGACATTCATGGGCCTAGATACACTCTCAGTCGTAGCTTTGCCTGGTGGAGATGCTTGGGGTCGCCGACCAGCAAGTATGCGAGGACCCGTTTCAACGCTGCTCGCAGCTTTAATTATTATTATTATTTTTGTCTCTCAGAACAACTGCTTTTTTGAGGGCCTAAACATGCTCAAAAAGTCATGAAAATTTGCACACACATCAGAACTGGCGAAAAATTTCATATTTTGTAGGGCATGTGGAGTGTGTGCAAAAATGGCTCCATAGCGCCCCTACAAAATTTTAAAAAGTGGTATTAGGCCAACTCAGAGGGAGTTTGGTCGAGAGCAACAAAATTTGGGAGGCATATGCAGCACATCAGGAAACACAAAAAAGTCAATCACAGCCATGCTCTACACCCAACAGGAAGTGCGCCATCATGCATTAACTGTACAAAATCTATGATGAACTCCTCCTAGGGGAAAAGTCTGAGCGATCTGAAATTTTGTCAGTACATACAGCAGACCTTCCTGAGAAAAAGTTATCAAAATCTTCCTCCATAGTTAAAGGGTGTGGTCGTGGCGGCCTGTCGAAATTTGATCCTTCGCCATGAAACAGGAAATGCTGTGTAACTCTCCTGAACATGCTCCGATCTGAATGAAACTTTACATGTATGATCACAGACCTGCCTCGATGACATCCATACAGCAAGATTCATTCACAGTCACAGCGCCACCTTGTGGTATCAAGAATTTGACATTTTTTAGACTTTCATGTACTATTCTTAGCCTGTTGCTCAGATCACCTCAGATGTTGTGACATAAGCCTGAACACATTGATGATGAAGCACAGAAAAAATGGTGACGTGTGATGAAAAGGCGTGTCTGTGCGGGACGGCAAAGTTTGATGTTTCGCCATGACAATTGAAGTGTTCATATCTCAGCTGCAAAGGATCCTAACTGCCCCAAACTTCATGTGCTGGACACCAGAACCAGTTTGAGGACATCCACACTGAAAAATTTAGAAAAAGTCATAGCGCCACCTTTTGGTAACAAGCAGTTTAGAAATTACATTTGCACACATCATTGCTCCAAACTTTGTCATATCATTCTGAAAATTGGTCAGCTAATTCTTCACCCCCAGACAATACCACAGTGTGAAGATTTTGATATTTGATGAAATGCTGTTGCCGTGGCAACGCGTTGTTTTTGTGACAAACAAAGTACTTTTTGACAGGCTTAGAATGTTCAACAGCTCACCAAAATTTACACAGACATCACAGTCGTCTCAAGGAATAACACTGTATGCATCTCTGCAGGGCATGTGCTAAAGCGCCCCCTGCAGTATGTTTAATAAACAGCCCCGGCAGCATGTTTCACCTACATCCACAAAATTTGGGAGGCCTATAGAGCACACCAGGACACACAAAAAAAGCCTCTTGGAGCCATCCCCTAAACTCAACAGGAAGTCCGCCATTTTGAATTAAGTGGATAAAATTTCTGTATTTTTTCATTTTGAGAGCGAACTCCTCCTCGGGGTTAAGGTCTCGAGAGCTGAAATTTTGCCAGGATATACAACACGATGTTATGATCAAAAGTTATTAAAAGATTCTTGCAGAGTCAAAGGGTGTGGACATGGCGACCTCCAGAATTTTGATGGTTCGCCATGAAACATCAAGTGCTACCTCAACTATCCTCTGCACACTCCAATCTACCTCAGACCTCACATGATTAAACACGTCCCGTCCTGAGCACATTTATTGGCCAAAATACATTCACAGCATGTACCATAGCGCCCCCTACAAGCATTTTAAAAAATAGCCTCCACGGGGAGTTTCACCTATGACTATGAAATTTGGCATGCATACGTAGCACGTCAGTGCAAACAAAAAAGTCTCTTGGAGTCATTCTCTAAACCCAACAGGAATGTCCGCCATTTTGAATTAAATATCAGATTTTTGGTGTTTTTGATCATTTTCAACAATTCATTTCTCACAGGCAATACTCCAAAACACCTGAATTTGGGAAAATATGTACTTCCACGCCTTCAGGTTGAATATTTGCGAAAATTGTTCATAAAACTCAAAGGGCGTGGCCATGGCGGCCAACTGAACTTTAATGTTACGCCATGAAGCAGGACGTCTTGTGTAAATCCCCTGTACATGCTGTAATCTACCTCAAACTTTACATGTTTGATCAGAGTCCAGTCCTGATGAGTTTCATAGACCACTATACAGTCACAGACATAGTGCCACCTGGTGGATGGACACAAAGTGCTGCAAAAATAGTCTGTACATGCTCCAATCTGTCTGAAATTTGACCTGAGTGCTCAGAATCCAGTCCTCGTTACATCCATGAGCCTAAATACACTTTGTCGCAGCATTGCCTGGTGGACATGCTTGGGGTCGCCGACCAGCAAGGATGCGAGGACCCGTTCAATGCTGCTCGCAGCTTTAATTAGGGTCCGAGCACCGAGGTGCCGAGGACAGGCGGTGCAAGGGCACCGGCTGTCCAAGGCACCAACGGTGCCGTAGGACCCTATTTGAAACCCTACGGTTTATTATTATTATTTGTCTCTCAGAACAATTGCATTTTTGAGGGCCTAGACATGCTCAAAAGTCATGAAAATTTGCACACACATCAAAACTGGCGAAAAATTTCATATTTTTGCGGGCAGTGGAGGTATGTGCAAAAAATGGCTCCATAGCGCCCCTACAAAATTTTTAAAAAGTGGTATTAGGCCAACTCAGAGGGAATTTGGTCAAGACCTACAAAATTTGGGAGGCATATGCAGCACATCAGGAACACAAAAAGTCAATCACAGCCATGCTCTAAACCCAACAGGGAAGTGCGCCATCATGCGTTAACTGTACAAAATCTATATGACTCCTCCTAGGGAAAGTCTGAGCGATCTGAAATTTTGCCAGTACATACAGCAGACCTTCCTGAGAAAAAAGTTATCAAAATCTTCCTCCATAGTAAAGGTGGGGTCGTGGCGGCCTGTCGAAATTTTGATCCTTCGCCATGAAACAGGAAATGCTGTCTCAACTCTCCTGAACATGCTCCAATCTGAATGAAACTTTACATGTATGATCACAGACCTGCCTCGATGACATCCATATAGCAAGAATGATTCACAGTCACAGCGCCACCTTGTGGTATCAAGAATTTGACATTTTTTACACTTTCATGTACTATTCTTAGCCTGTTGCTCAGATTCACCTCAGATGTTGTGATATAACCCTGAACACATTGATGATGAAGCACAGAAAAAATGGTGACGTGTCAAGAAAAGGCGTGTCTGTGGCGGGACGGCAAAGTTTGATGTTTCGCCATGAAAATTGAAGTGTTCATATCTCAGCTGCAAAGGATCCTATCTGCCCCAAACTTCATGTGCTGGACACCAGAACCAGTTTGAGGACATCCACACTGAAAAATTTAGAAAAAGTCATAGCGCCACCTATTGGTAACAAGCAGTTTAGAAATTACATTTGCACACATCATTGCTCCAAACTTTGTCATATCATTCTGAAAATTGGTCAGCTGATTCTTCACCCCCAGACAATACCACAGTGTGAAGATTTTGACATTTGATAAAATGCTGTTGCCGTGGCAACGCGTTTTTTGTGACAAACAAAGTACTTTTTGACAGGCTTAGAATGTTCAACAGCTCACCAAAATTTACACACACATCACAGTCGTCTCAAGGAATAACACTGTATGCATCTCTGCAGGGCATGTGCTATAGCGCCCCCTGCAGTATGTTTAATAAACAGCCCCGCAGCATGTTTCACCGACATCCACAAAATTTGGGAGGCATTAGAGCACACCACGACACACAAAAAAGCCTCTTGGAGCCATCCCCTAAACTCAACAGGAAGTCCGCCATTTTGAATTATGTGGATAAATTTTCTCTATTTTTTTATTTTTGAGAGCGAACTCCTCCTCGGGGTTAACTCCTAGAGACCTCAAATTTTACCGAGGGTATACAACACGATGTTATGATCAAGAGTTATTAAAAGATTCTTCCAGAGTCAAAGGGTGTGGACATGGCGACCTCCAGAATTTTGATGGTTCGCCATGAAACATCAAGTGCGATCTTACTATCCTCTGCATGCTCCAATCTACCTCAGACCTCACATGATTAAACACAGTCCTGTCCTGATCACATTTATAGACCAAAATACATTCACAGCATGTGCCATAGCGCCCCCTACAGCATTTAAAAAATAGCCTCCACAGAGACTTTCACCTCGGACTATGAAATTTGGCATGCAAATGTAGCATGTCAGTGCAAACAAAAAAGTCTCTTGGAGTCATTCTCTAAAACCCAACAGGAAGTCGGCCATTTTAATTAAATGTCAGATTTTTGGTGTTTTTGGTCATTTTCAACAATTCATTTCTCACAGGCAATAACTCCAAAACATCTGAATTGGGAAAATATATAAGACACGTCTTCAGGTTGCACTATTTGCGAAAATTGTTCACAAAACTCAAAGGGCGTGGCCATGTCGGGCAGCTGAAGTTTAATGTTACGCCATGAAGCAGGACGTCTTGTGTAAATCCCCTGTACATGCTGCAATCGCCTCAAACTTTACATGTTTGATCAGAGACCAGTCCTGATGAGTTTCATAGACCAATATACAGTAACACAGATAGCGCCACCTGGTGGATGGACAGAAAGTGCTGCATAAATAGCCTGTACATGCTCCAATCTGCCTGAAATTTGACCTGTGCGCTCAGAATCCAGCCTTTGTGACATTGTGGGCCTAAATACACTCTCAGTCGTAGCATTGCCTGGTGAAAATGCTTGGGGTCGCCGATCAGCAAGGATGCGAGGACCCGTTCAACGCTGCTTGCAGCTTTAATTATTATTATTATTTGTCTCTCAGAACAATTGCATTTTTGAGGCCCTAAACATGCTCAAAAACTCATGAAAATTGTACACACATCAGGACTGGTGAAAAATTTCATATTTTAAAGGAATTGTGGAGGTGTGTGGCAAAATGGCTCCATAGCGCCCCCTACACTTTCCCACGCCCATCATGTTTCACCTACAGCTACCAAATTTGGTACACATATGCAGCACATCAGGAAACACAAAAAAAGTCAATCACAGCCATGCTCTACACCCAACAGGAAGTGCGCCATCATGCGTTAACTGTACAAAATCTATGATGAACTCCTCCTAGGGGAAAAGTCTGAGCGATCTGAAATTTGGCCAGTACATACAGCGGACCTTCCTGAGAAAAAGTTATCAAAATCTTCCTTCCATAGTTAAGGGTGTGGTCGTGGCGGCCTGTCGAAATTGATCCTTCGCCATGAAACAGGAAATGCTGTCTAACTCTCCTGAACATGCTTCCAATCTGAATGAAACTTTACATGTATGATCACAGACCTGCCTCGTGACATCCATACAGCAAGATTCATTCACAGTCACAGCGCCACCTTGTGGTATCAAGAATTTGACATTTTTTAGACTTTCATTTACTATTCTTAGCCTGTTGCTCAGATTCACCTCAGATGTTGTGACATAAGCCTGAACATTTGATGATGAAGCACAGAAAAAATGGTGACGTGTGATGAAAAGGCGTGTCTGTGGCGGGACGGCAAAGTTTGATGTTTCGCCATGACAATTGAAGTGTTCATATCTCAGCTGCAAAGGATCCTATCTGCCCCAAACTTCATGTGCTGGACACCAGAACCAGTTTGAGGACATCCACACTGAAAAATTTAGAAAAAGTCATAGCGCCACCTTTGGTAACAAGCAGTTTAGAAATTACATTTGCACACATCATTGCTCCAAACTTTGTCATATCATTCTGAAAATTGGTCAGCTGATTCTTCACCCCCAGACAATACCACAGTGTGAAGATTTTGATATTTGATGAAATGCTGTTGCCGTGGCAACGCGTTGTTTTTGTGACAAACAAAGTACTTTTTGACAGGCTTAGAATGTTCAACAGCTCACCAAAATTTACACACACATCACAGTCGTCTCAAGGAATAACACTGTATGCATCTCTGCAGGGCATGTGCTATAGCGCCCCCTGCAGTATGTTTAATAAACAGCCCCGGCAGCATGTTTCACCGACATCCACAAAATTTGGGAGACATATAGAGCACATCAGGAACACACAAAAAAGCCTCTTGGAGCCATCCCCTAAACCCAACACGAAGTCCGCCATTTTGAATTAAGTGGACAAATTTCTCTATTTTTTGATATTTTTGAGAACGAACTCCTCCTAGGGGTTAATTCCTACAGACCTCAAATTTTGCCAAGATATACAACACGATCTCCTGATCAAAAGTTATTAAAAGATTCTTCCAGAGTCAAAGGGTGTGGCCATGGCGACCTCCAGAATTTTGATGGTTCGCCATGAAACATCAAGTGCTATCTAACTATCCTCTGCATGCTCCAATCTATCTCAGACCTCACATGATTAAACACAGTCCTGTTCTGATCACATTTATTGGCCAAAATACATTCACAGCATGTACCATAGCGCCCCCTACAGAATTTTAAAAAATAGCCTCCACACAGACTTTCACCTATGACTATGAAATTTGGCATGCATATGTAGCACGTCACTGCAAGCAAAAAGGTCTCTTGGAGTCATTCTCTAAACCCAACAGGAAGTTCGCTATTTTGAATTAAATGTCAGATTTTTGGTGTTTTTGATCATTTTCAACAATTCATTTCTCACAGGCAATAGCTCCAAAACATCTGAATTTGGGAAAATATATAAGACACGTCTTGCATATTTGCAAAAATTGTTCATAAAACTCCAAGGGCGTGGCCATGGCGGGCAGCTGAAGTTTAATGTTACGCCATGAAGCAGGACGTCTTGTGTAAATCCCCTGTACACGCTGCAATCCGCCTCAAACTTTACATGTTTGATCAGAGTCCAGTCCTGATGAGTTTCATAGACCAACATACAGTCACAGACATAGCGCCACCTGGTGGATGGACACAAAGTGCTGCATAAATAGCCTGTACATGCTCAAATCTGCCTGAAATTTGACCTGTGTGCTCAGAATCCAGCCTTTGTGACATTCATGGGCCTAAATACACTCTCAGTCGTAGCTTTGCCTGGTGGAGATGCTTGGGGTCGCCGACCAGGAAGTATGCGAGGACCCGTTCAACGCTGCTCGCAGCTTTAATTATTATTATTATTTGTCTCTCAGAACAACTGCATTTTTGAGGGCCTAAACATGCTCAAAAACTCATGAAAATTTGTACACACACCAGAACTGGTGAAAAATTTTATATTCTAAAGGAATTGTGGAAGTGTATGACAAAATGGCTCCATAGCGCCCCCTACACTTTCCTACGGGCAGCATGTTTCACCTACAGCTACCAAATTTGGTACACATATGCAGCACATCAGGGTGAACAAAAAAGTCAGTGGTGGCGATTTTCTAAACCCAACAGGAAGTGAGCTATTTTGCGTTGAATGTCAGATTTTGCCCATTTTTCATTTTTTTCCAGAGTGAACTCCTCCCAGGGGGAAACTCCAATTCGCCTCAAATTCGACCAGTACATACAGGAGGCCTTAATGAGCAAAAGTTATTAAAATCTTTTTCAAAAGTCAAAGGGCGTGTCCGTGGCGGTCTGTGGAATTTTGATCCTTCGCCATGAAATTTCAAGTGCTGTGTAAATGCCCTGAACATGCTCCAATCTGCCTGAAACTTTATATGTATGATCAGATTCCTGCCCTGATCACATCCATATGATGAAATCCATTCATAGTCAGAGCGCCACCTGCTGGCAACAGAAAATGTCATTTTTTACACTTTGATGTATTATTCTTTGCCTCTTGCTCAGATTCACCTCAAATGTGGTGACATAAACCTTAACATGTTGATGATGATTCACAGTGAAAATGGTGACGTGTCATAAAAAGGTGTGTCTGTGGCGGCGCGGCGAATTTTGATGTCTCGCCATGATGACTAAAATGTTTATATCTCAGCAAATCCTCATCCTGTCTGCCCCAAACTTCATGTGCTGGACACCAGGCCCACTCTGAGGACATCCACACTCAAAATTTTAGGAAAAGTTGTAGCGCCACCTATTGATAACAAGAAGTTTAGAAATTACATTTGCACACACCATTGCTCCAAACTTTTTCATATCCTTCTGAAAATTTGTCAGCTCATTCATCACACCCTGACAATGCCAAAATGTGAAGATTTTAGCATTTGATAAAATGCTGTTGCCGTGGCAACGTGTTGTTGTTGTGACAAACAAAGTAGTTTTTGACAGGCTTAGAATGCTCAACAGCTCACCAAAATTTACACACACATCACTGTCGTCTCAAGGAATAAGAATGTATGCATCTCTGCAGGGCATGTGCTATTGCGCCCCCTGCAGCATGTTTAATTAACAGCCCCGGCAGCACGATTCACCGACATCCACAAAATTTGGGAGACATATAGAGCACATCAGAACGCACAAAAAAGCCTCTTGGAGCCATCCCCTAAACCCAACAGGAAGTCCGCCATTTTGAATGAAGTGGACAAATTTTCTCTATTTTTTTAATTTTTGAGAGCGAACTCCTCCTAGGGTTTAACTGCTAGAGACCTGAAATTTTGCCAGGATATACAACACAATGTTATGATCAAAAGTTATTAAAAGATTCTTCCAGAGTTAAAGGGTGTGGACATGGCGACCTCCAGAGTTTTGATGGTTTGCCGTGAAACATCAAGTGCTATCTAACTATCCTCTGCATGCTCCAGTCTACCTCAGACCTCACATGATTGAACACAGTCCTGTCCTGATCACATTTATAGGCCAAAATACATTCCACAGCATGTGTCATAGCGCCCCCTTCAGAATTTTTAAAAATAGCCTCCACACAGACTTTCACCTATGACTATGAAATTTGGCATGCATATGTAACACGTCAGTGCAAACAAAAAAGTCTCTTGGAGTCATTCTCTAAACCCAACAGGAAGTCCGCTATTTTGAATTAAATGTCAGATTTTTGGTGTTTTTGATCATTTTCAACAATTCATTTCTCACAGGCAATAGCTCCAAAACATCTGAAATTGGGACAATATATAAGAAACGCCTTCAGGTTGCATATTTGGGAAAATTGTGCACAAAACTCAAAGGGCATGGCCATGGCGGGCAGCTGAACCTTAATATTACGCCATGAAGCAGGACGTCTTGTGGAAATCCCCTGTACATGCTGTAATCTACCTCAAACTTTACATGTTTGATCAGAGTCCAGTCCTGATGAGTTTCATAGACCACTATACAGTCACAGACATAGTGCCACCTGGTGGATGGACACAAAGTGCTGCAAAAATAGTCAGTACATGCTCCAATCTGTCTGAAATTTGACCTGAGTGCTCAGAATCCAGTCCTCGTTACATCCATGAGCCTAAATACACTTTGTCGCAGCATTGCCTGGTGGACATGCTTGGGGTCGCCGACCAGCAAGGATGCGAGGACCCGTTCAACGCTGCTCGCAGCTTTAATTATTATTATTATTTGTCTCTCAGAACAACTGCATTTTTCATGGCCTGAACATTCTCGAAAAGTCATGAAAATTTGCACACACATCAGAACTGGCGAAAAATTTCATATTTTTTAGGGCATGTGGAGGTGTGTGGCAAAATGGCTCCATAGCGCCCCCTACAAAATTTTAAAAAGTGGTATTAGGCCAACTCGGAGGGAATTTGGCCGAGAGCTAAAAATTTGGGAGGCATATGCAGCACATCAGGAAACACAAAAAAGTCAATCACAGCCATGCTCTAACCCAACAGGAAGTGCGCCATCATGCGTTAACTGTACAAAATCTATGATGAACTCCTCCTAGGGGAAAAGTCTGAGCGATCTGAAATTTTGCCAGTACATACAGCGGACCTTCCTGAGAAAAAGTTATCAAAATCTTCCTCCATAGTTAAAGGGTGTGGTCGTGGCGGCCTGTCGAAATTTGATCCTTCGCCATGAAACAGGAAATGCTGTCTAACTCTCCTGAACATGCTCCAATCTGAATGAAACTTGACATGTATGATCACAGACCTGCCTCGATGACATCCATAGAGCAAGATTCATTCACAGTCACAGCGCCACCTTGTGGTATCAAGAATTTGACATTTTTTAGACTTTCATGTACTATTCTTAGCCTGTTGCTCAGATTCACCTCAGATGTGGTGACATAACCCTGAACACACTGATGATGAATCACAGAAAAAATGGTGACGTGTCATAAAAAGGCGTGTCTTTGGCGGGACGGCAAAGTTTGATGTTTCGCCATGAAATTGAAGTGTTCATATCTCAGTGCAAAGGATCCTATCTGCCCCAAACTTCATGTGCTGGACACCAGAACCAGTTTGAGGACATCCACACTGAAAAATTTAGAAAAAGTCATAGCGCCACCTCTTGGTAACAAGCAGTTTAGAAATTACATTTGCACGCATCATTGCTCCAAAGTTTGTCATATCATTCTGAAAATTGGTCAGCTGATTCTTCACCCCCAGACAATACCACAGTGTGAAGATTTTGATATTTGATGAAATGCTGTTGCCGTGGCAACGCGTTGTTTTTGTGACAAACAAAGTACTTTTTGACAGGCTTAGAATGCTCAACAGCTCACCAAAATTACCACACACATCACAGTCGACCCAAGGAAGAACACGGTATGCTTCTTGGCACTGTGCATGCTATAGCGCCCCCTGCAGTATGTTTAATAAACAGCCCCGGCAGCACATTTCACATACATCCACAAAATTTCAAAGGCATATAGAGCACACCAGGACACACAAAAAAGCCTCTTGGAGCCATCCCCAAAACCCCACAGGAAGTCCGCCATTTTGAATTAAGTAGATAAATTTTCTCTATTTTTTGAATTTTTGAGAGCGAACTCCTCCAAGGGGTTAAGGTCGAGAGAGCTGAAATTTTGCCAGGATATACAACACGATGTTATGCTCAAAAGTTATTAAAAGATTCTTGCAGAGTCAAAGGCTGTGGACATGGCGACCTCCAGAATTTTGATGGTTCGCCATGAAACATCAAGTGCTACCTAACTATCCTCTGCATGCTCCAATCTACCTCAGACCTCACATGATTAAACACAGTCCTGTTCTGATCACATTTATTGGCCAAAATACATTCACAGCATGTACCATAGCGCCCCCTACAGAATTTTAAAAATAGCCTCCACACAGACTTTCACCTATGACTATGAAATTTGGCATGCATATGTAGCACGTCACTGCAAGCAAAAAGGTCTCTTGGAGTCATTCTCTAAACCCAACAGGAAGTTCGCTATTTTGAATTAAATGTCAGATTTTTGGTGTTTTTGATCATTTTCAACAATTCATTTCTCACAGGCAATAGCTCCAAAACATCTGAATTTGGGAAAATATATAAGACACGTCTTGCATATTTGCAAAAATTGTTCATAAAACTCCAAGGGCGTGGCCATGGCGGGCAGCTGAAGTTTAATGTTACGCCATGAAGCAGGACGTCTTGTGTAAATCCCCTGTACACGCTGCAATCCGCCTCAAACTTTACATGTTTGATCAGAGTCCAGTCCTGATGAGTTTCATAGACCAACATACAGTCACAGAGATAGCGCCACCTGGTGGATGGACAGAAAGTGCTGCATAAATAGCCTGTACATGCTCCAATCTGCCTGAAATTTGACCTGTGTGCTCAGAATCCAGCCTTTGTGACATTCGTGGGCCTAAATACACTCTCAGTCGTAGCATTGCCTGGTGGAGATGCTTGGGGTCGCCGACCAGCAAGGATGCGAGGACCCGTTCAACGCTGCTCGCAGCTTTAATTATTATTATTATTATTTGTCTCTCAGAACAATTGCATTTTTGAGGGCCTAAACATGCTCAAAAACTCATGAAAATTTGTACACACATCAGGACTGGTGAAAAATTTCATATTTTAAAGGAATTGTAGAGGTGTGTGGCAAAATGGCTCCATAGCGCCCCCTACACTTTCCCACGCCCATCATGTTTCACCTACAGCTACCAAATTTGGTACACATATGCAGCACATCAGACTGAACAAAAAAGTCAGTGACAGCCATATTCCAAACCCAACAGGAAGTGAGCTATTTTAAGTTGAATGTGAGATTTTGCCCATTTTTCATTTTTTTCCAGAGCGAACTCCTCCCAGGGGGAAACTCCAATTCGCCTCAAATTCAACCAGTACATACAGGAGGCCTTAATGAGCAAAAGTTATCAAAATCTTTTTCAAAAGTCAAAGGGCGTGTCCGTGGCGGTCTGTGGAATTTTGATCCTTCGCCATGAAATTTCAAGTTGTGTGTAAATGCCCTGAACATGCTCCAATCTGCCTGAAACTTTATATGTATGATCAGATTCCTGCCCTGATCACATCCATATGATGAAATCCATTCACAGTCAGAGCGCCACCTGCTGGCAACAGAAAATGTCATTTTTTACACTTTGATGTATTATTCTTTGTCTCTTGCTCAGATTCACCTCAAATGTGGTGAAATAAACCTTAACATGTTGATGATTATTCACAGTGAAAATGGTGACGTGTCATAAAAAGGTGTGTCTGTGGCGGCGCGGCGAATTTAGATGTCTCGCCATGACGACTAAAATGTTTATATCTCAGCAAATCCTAATCGTATCTGCCCCAAACTTCATGTGCTGGACACCATTCCCAGTGTGAGGTCATCCACGGTGAAAATTTTGGAAAAAATCATAGCGCCACCTATTGGTAACAAGAAGTTTAGAAATTACATTTGCACACACCATTGCTCCAAACTTTTTCATATCATTCTGAAAATTGGTCAGCTGATTCCTCACCCCCAGACAATACCACAGTGTGAAGAATTTGATATTTGATGAAATGCTGTTGCCGTGGCAACGCGTTGTTTTTGTGACAAACAAAGTACTTTTTGACAGGCTTAGAATGTTCAACAGCTCACCAAAATTTACACACACATCACAGTCGTCTCAAGGAATAACACTGTATGCATCTCTGCAGGGCATGTGCTATAGCGCCCCCTGCAGTATGTTTAATAAACAGCCCCGGCAGCATGTTTCACCTACATCCACAAAATTTGGGAGGCCTATAGAGCACACCAGGACACACAAAAAAGCCTCTTGGAGCCATCCCCTAAACTCAACAGGAAGTCCGCCATTTTGAATTAAGTGGATAAAATTTCTGTATTTTTTTCATTTTTGAGAGCGAACTCCTCCTCGGGGTTAAGGTCTAGAGAGCTGAAATTTTGCCAGGATATACAACACGATGTTCTGATCAAAAGTTATCAAAGGATTCTTGCAGAGTCAAACGGTGTGGACATGGCGACCTCCTCAATGTTGATGGTTTGCCATGAAACATCAAGTGCTACCTAACTATCCTCTGCATGCTCCAATCTACCTCAGACCTCACATGATTAAACACAGTCCTGTCCTGATCACATTTATTGGCCAAAATACATTCACAGCATGTTCCGTAGCGCCCCCTACAGCATTTTTAAGAATAGCCTCCACAGAGACTTTCACCTATGACTATGAAATTTGGCATGCATATGTAGCACTTCATTGCAAACAAAAAAGTCTCTTGGAGTCATTCTCTAAACTCAATAGGAAGTCCGCTATTTTGAATTAAATGTCAGATTTTTGGTGTTTTTGATCATTTTCAACAATTGATTTCTCACAGGCAATAGCTCCAAAACACCTGAAATTGGGACAATATATACTACACGCCTTCAGGTTGAGTATTTGTGAAAATTGTTCACAAAACTCAAAGGGCGTGGCCATGGCAGCCAACTGAACTACAATGTTACGCCATGAAGCAGGACATCTTATGTAAATCCCCTGTAAATGCTGCAATTGCCTGAAACTTTACATGTTTGATCAGAGACCGGTCCTTATGAGTTTCATAGACCAATATACAGTCACAGAGATAGCGCCACCTGGTGGATGGACAGAAAGTGCAGCATAAATAGCCTGTACATGCTCCAATCTGCCTGAAATTTGACTTGTGTGCTCAGAATCCAGCCTTTGTGACATCCGTGGGCCTAAATATACTCTCAGTCGTAGCATTGCCTGGTGGACATGCTTGGGGTCGCCGACCAGCAAGGATGCGAGGACCCGTTCAACGCTGCTCGCAGCTTTAATTATTATTATTATTTGTCTCTCAGAACAACTGCATTTTTGAGGGCCTAAACATGCTCGAAAAGTCATGAAAATTTGCACACACATCAGAACTGGCGAAAAATTTCATATTTTTTAGGGCATGTGGAGGTGTGTGGCAAAATGGCTCCATAGCGCCCCCTACAAAATTTTAAAAAGTGGTATTAGGCCAACTCGGAGGGAATTTGGCCGAGAGCTAAAAAATTTGGGAGGCATATGCAGCACATCAGGAAACACAAAAAAGTCAATCACAGCCATGCTCTACACCCAACAGGAAGTGCGCCATCATGCGTTAACTGTACAAAATCTATGATGAACTCCTCCTAGGGGAAAAGTCTGAGCGATCTGAAATTTGGCCAGTACATACAGCAGACCTTCCTGAGAAAAAGTTATCAAAATCTTCCTCCATAGTTAAAGGGTGTGGTCGTGGCGGCCTGTCGAAATTTGATCCTTCGCCATGAAACAGGAAATGCTGTCTAACTCTCCTGAACATGCTCCAATCTGAATGAAACTTTACATGTATGATCACAGACCTGCCTCGATGACATCCATACAGCAAGATTCATTCACAGTCACAGCGCCACCTTGTGGTATCAAGAATTTGACATTTTTTAGACTTTCATGTACTATTCTTAGCCTGTTGCTCAGATTCACCTCAGATGTTGTGACATAAGCCTGAACACATTGATGATGAAGCACAGAAAAAATGGTGACGTGTGATGAAAAGGCGTGTGTGTGGCGGGACGGCAAAGTTTGATGTTTCGCCATGAAAATTGAAGTGTTCATATCTCAGCTGCAAAGGATCCTATCTGCCCCAAACTTCATGTGCTGGACACCAGAACCAGTTTGAGGACATCCACACTGAAAAATTTAGAAAAAGTCATAGCGCCACCTATTGGTAACAAGCAGTTTAGAATTTACATTTGCGTGCATTGTTGGTCCAAACTTTGTCATATCCTTCTGGAAACTGGTCAGCTCAGTCTTCACCCCCTGACAATGCCAAAGTGTGAAGATTTTAGCATTTGATAAAATTCTGTTGCCGTGGCAACGTGTTGTTGTTGTGACAAACAAAGTACTTTTTGACAGGCTGAGAATGTTCAACAGCTCACCAAAATTTACACACACATCACAGTCGTCTCAAGGAATAACACTGTATGCATATCCACAGGGCATGTGCTATAGCGCCCCCTGCAGTATATTTAATAAACAGCCCCGGCATCACGTTTCACCTGCATCCACAAAATTTGGGAGGCCTATAGAGCACACCAGGACACACAAAAAAGCCTCTTGGAGCCATCCCCTAAACCCAAAAGGAAGTCCGCCATTTTGAATTAAGTGGACAAATTTTCTGTATTTTTTGAATTTTTGAGAGCGAACTCCTCCTTGGTGTTAAGCTCGAGAGACCTGAAATTTTGCCAGGATATACAACACGATGTTATGATGAAAAGTTATTAAAAGATTCTTCCAGAGTCAAAGGGTGTGGACATGGCGACCTCCAGAATTTTGATGGTTCGCCATGAAACATCAAGTGCGACCTAACTATCCTCTGCATGCTCCAATCTACCTCAGACCTCACATGATTAAACACAGTCCTGTCCTGATCACATTTATAGGCCAAAATACATTCACAGCATGTACCATAGCGCCACCTACAGCATTTAAATAATAGCCTCCACACAGACTTTCACCTATGACTATGAAATTTGACATGCATATGTAGCACGTCAGTGCAAACAAAAAAGTCTCTTGGAATCATTCTCTAAAACCAACAGGAAGTCGGCCATTTTTAATTAAATGTCAGATTTTTGGTGTTTTTGGTCATTTTCAACAATTGATTTCTCACAGGCAATAACTCCAAAACATCTGAATTTGGGAAAATATATAAGACACGTCTTCAGGTTGCATATTTGCGAAAATTGTTCATAAAACTCAAAGGGCGTGGCCATGGCGGGCAGCTGAATTTTAATGTTACGCCATGAAGCAGGACGTCTTGTGTAAATCCCCTGTACACGCTGCAATCCGCCTCAAACTTTACATGTTTGACCAGAGTCCAGTCCTGATGAGTTTCATAGACCAACATACAGTCACAGAGATAGCGCCACCTGGTGGATGGACACAAAGTGCTGCATAAATAGACTGTACATGCTCAAATCTGCCTGAAATTTGACCTGTGTGCTCAGAATCCAGCCTTTGTGACATTTGTGGGCCTAAATACACTCTCAGTCGTAGCATTGCCTGGTGGACATGCTTGGGGTCGCCGACCAGCAAGGATGCGAGGACCCGTTCAACGCTGCTTGCAGCTTTAATTATGATTATTATTTTACAAGTCCACCACATTTCCCTTAATTTGACCCCCTAAACGTGCATAACTTTATATGGAATTTGGCACGCACGTCGGGTCATGCGAAAAATTCGATATTCTTAAAATAAATCTTCAAGAACTCTATAGCGCCACCTAGGGACACGACAAACGGCAACAAACCAAAAGGCCGCAGCTCTTCGCACAGGAATGTCATTCAGACATGCAACCACCACTCACGCATTTGTCCGCTCGAGGTCTACGAAAACCTGTCTGATCGATTTGAGCTGTCTTCAATCTAGGGGGCACTATAACCCAAAATATGAAAACTCTTTAAAGATTATCTCCTCCGAAACCGTACAATATTCCGGCTTCATATTTGGACAGATTATAATGAATATCCCACCAAGCAAAAGTTATCAAAACAAACACAGTAACTGCTCTAGTTTTTTTTATAAGCTGTCAAAGTTTGTCTTCACCTGTAACCATGTTTCGCTTCAATTTCAACCCCCAAACATTCATGGATTTTGCTGAAATTTGGTACGTAGGTGCAGTCTCCAGAAAATTTCAATATTCTGCAAAAAAATCCTGGATAAACTGTATAGCGCCACCTAGGGACACAAATACTGCAAAAATCACAAATGGCCTCAGCTCTTCTCACAGAAATGTCGTAAAGACATGCAACCACCACTCACGCGTTCGTCTGCTCGAGCTCTACGAAAAACTGTTGACGGATTTGAGCTATCTTCAACCTAGGAGGCGCTATACACCAAAATATGTAAAACCTTTAAACATGATCTCCTCCAAAACCGTACAATATTCCAGCAGAGGAACTCCTCTGGCTTTCATCTTCAGTCACGGACGGCACTTGCTTGCTGACCGCGCGGGGGCGGGGCGAGGTCCCGCCTAATGCTGCTTGCAGCTTTAATTATTATTATTATTTCAGCTGTTAGTGTGGGTTTTCATCGCAGTAAGTTGATTATAAATTTTGAAAATTCCATCTTGTTGCCTAATAAATTTGACATGGTACAGCAAAGTGTTTCAAAAAAGGTAGTTTGTGATTTTGGCACACAAACTGTATATTAGGTGTTTCATATTTTTTTTCAAGCAAATATTAATGCTGAAATGTGGAAAAATCCTTACCCAAAACACTTCACACAACTCAAAATATGACCATGGTGACATGGACATATTGCTACCAGACTAACGGATTTGAAGGAGCGAGAGAAAGGGAGAGAATGCTCCCTTTCTCCCTATGCTATTGTGAGAAGTCATGCGAGAGGGATTCATCATGTGGCACCCCCACTCTCCCCACTCCCTTCAAACACATATATGTCAGGGTAGAGACTGCGATTTGGTAGAATTGGAGTTTCTACCGGTAGAGATTGCAATTGTAATCTCTACCAGTAGAAACTCCAATCCTACCAGTAGAGACGGAACTTTAAATCTGACCCCTGCCCTGACCCCTGACCCCTGACCCCTGACCCTAACCTTAACTAACCCTGAGCTTTAAATCTGACCCCTGCTCTGACCCCTGACCCTAACCTTAACTGACCCTGACCTTTTAATCTAACCCCTGCCCTGACCCCTGACCCTAACCTTAAAAGTCTAACCTTAGCCCTGACAAATCTCTACTGGTAGGATTGGAGTTTCTACTGGCAGAGATTGCGATCGCAATCTCTACTGGTAGAGACTCCAATCGCAATCTGTACTGGTACAAACTCCAATTCTACTGGTAGAGATTGCGATTGCAATCTCTACTGGTAGAGACTCCAATCGCAATCTCTACTGGTACAAACTCCAATTCTACCAAATCGCAGTCTCTACCATGACATATATATACTGGACACTATCCTATATGGAACACGACAGTTTCTCTTATACTGATGTCTTACTTGTTTTCTGTTTTCTTGTCTTCTATCATGCCCATACCTCTAACAAACAGAATTATCCACTTGACCATTCAAACTCTATTAGGGCTTATTCCTACCATCTTTTGCGTATGGTCAATTCTTTTTCAAATGTATGCTTTTCTTTATCATTCAAAATAACATACATTTAACATATATGCATACGGTTATTAAAGTTTATGTTTCCAGACCTTGGCAAATAGGAATAAAATAATCAAGCACCAGATGATAGAAAGGAAGGCAGACATATATGTGTCTTACAGGAAACATACATGACAAGCTTAGAATTACAAAATTTCAAATGTAACTTTTTTAACATATTATCATCAATACATTACCAGTCAAAAGTTTTAGAACACCTCAGTTTTTCCAGTTTTTTATTGAAATTCAAGTAGTTCAAGTCTCGTGAATAGCTTGAAATGGCACAAAGATAAGTGGTGAACTACTAGAGGTTAAAAAAAGATAAGTTTACTCAAAACTGAAAAATAATGCAATAATTATACAAGGAATTTTCAGGCAACAAGAAATGGGTTTACAACTTAAAGCTGTTCTGCAGCAATGGCGGTTGATCAAGCCTTGAAAGTTGGTGCTACCAAATCCTACATGTGTCCCAACCTTTCTTGATTACTTACAACCCTCTCTGTACAAAAATAATGTTGGAACACACTGTAGCGCCATACCCTCCAGAGCATTATTTGAACAGTATTGTACTGCAGAAAGTAGTGTGTTGCTATGAAAATGGCGAGGAAAAGGCAATTAACAATAAGAGACAGACCATCATAACACTTAAAAATGTAGGCCTTTCTGAGTGAGAAACTGCGAAGAATGTCAAGGCGTTGGTGAGTAGTCTTTTTCACTATCAAAAGGCACTCAGAAACTGGGGGAAACTCTGACAGGAAAAGGTCTGGAAGACCCAAGGCCACAGCAGAATCAGAAGACAAGTTTCTGAGAGTCAACAGCTTCAGGGGTCTAGTGGAGTCCAAGCCTTGATGGGTCAGGGCTGTTTTGGCAGCAAAAGGGGGACAAACACAATCTTAGGCAGGTGGTCCTATCATGTGATCAGTCAATCGGTGTGTGTGTGTGTGTGTGTGTGTGTGTGTGTGTGTGTGTGTGTGTGTGTGTGTGTGTGTGTGTGTGCGCGTGCGTGCGCGTACGTGCATGCGTGTATAGCGTCAGAATCGTGTCAAAAAGCGTGCGCAGCTATCAACTGAACGTGTCACACGCGTGCGTACTTTGACGCCTGTGCGCCTGACGCGTAATGCAGTTTCCCCATTGACTTATAATGGCCTCCCGTTCATGTGTGCGTTCACGTGTGATCATTGCTGCGCACCGGCAATCACACTACGCATTCATGCATTTTTTTACAAACGCACGCATTAACGCTCACATGAAGATAATAGAACATTTCGGTTACGCGCTCACACGTACGCGGAAATGACGTGCGCGAACTCTGTCACGCGTAACAAGAAGCTGCGTGCATATGAAGCAGTGTGTACACGCCTGTCTGTCACTGTTTGACAAATACTTTTACGCGCTCACACACGCGTGCGGTCGCAATTTCTGATTGTACACAATAGTTGTTGATCTGCACCGTGCGCAGCATAACGCGTAACATGAGCGCATCGTGTAGTTGTTCGGTTCCAGCTGATGGCGCTATTGTTCCAAAACACGGGGATAAACTTACCCAGTTTTTATTATCATTGAAATTAGGTTCTCAGGCTTCACAGCCCCGAGCCACTAGGCTGCAGTTCTTCTGACGTTTATTATTATTCCATAATTCATTTAGCTTAGCTACTTAGCCTCAAATACGTTTGCATCCATTACATAGCGATTAAACTTCTTTTCCTTTCGGCTTTTCCCTTCAGGGGTCGCCACAGCGAATCAATTGCCTCTATCTAACCCTGTCTGCTGCATCCTCATCTCTTACACCAACTACCTTCATGTCCTCTTTAACCACATCCATAAACCTCCTCTTTGGTCTTCCTCTAGGCCTCCTGCCTGGCAGTGGGAAACTCAGCATCCTTCTACCAATATATTCACTCTCTCTCCTCTGGACATATCTGAACCATCTCAGTCTGGCCTCTCTGACTTTATCTCCAAAGCCTCTCACATGTGCTGTCCCTCTGATGTACTCATTCCTGATCCTATCCATCCTGGTCACTCCCAAAGAGAACCTCAGCATCTTCAGTTCTGCTACCTCCAGCTCTGCCTCCTGTCTTTTCCTCAGCGACACTGTCTCCAGACCAAACAACATGGCTGGTCTCACCACAGTTTTGTAGATCTTTCCTTTCATTTTAGCTGAAACTCTTCTATCACACCTGACACTTTTCTCCAGCCGTTCCAGCCTGCACGTACATGCTTCTTCACCTCTTTTCCACACTCTCCATTGCTCTGTACTGTTGACCCGAAGTACTTAAAATCCTCCACCTTCTTGATCTCTTCTCCCTGTAACCTCACTCTTCCGCTTAGGTCCCTCTCATTCACGTTAGCTGGCGTAGCGTTCATAATATTGATGTGGATCTGTTGTAGCTGGCGTATTCATAGTCGGCTAACAGCAGGGTGTTTAAGAAATAAAACTTACCTATCAGGATCGGTACTGCGGCCTGCATCAACTCCTGCTCAGCTGTTGCGTTCAGGGACCCGGTTGGAATCACGGAATGCAGCCAGAAAAAATTGGGGTTCTTTTTGGCCAAAAACTGCTGCATCCCGGCTGCCTTTTCTGGTTCTTGTAGTCATTTCTGAACTTTTTAGTTGTTGAGGAGTTAGTCAGGCTCCGTTCGTACAGCTGTAGCCATCTCCCACTGGATTGTTTTGAACACTGGTGTGGTCCAAAAGGCTCTCTCTAACTTCCACTGAATTTCATATGAAGACCACAGTTCCAGGAAGCTTTGGGTCTCCTCCTCAGACCGTTGCTGCTTGGATTTTGCTTCTATATTTACTGGTTTTTAAAACACAAACACTGAACATTACTGCTGCTCGCTCGGCTGTTTAAAAACGGCGCTTCTGTGTTTCCCCTGTTGACGGTCGGACTGTAACCCCAGCCCCTGACGTACTGGGCTCTCACCTCGGGCCACCTCTAGCTCAGCAACGAGTTGGGGCCGGTGCGAGTCCCAGTTTTTGGAGCCCGGAGGCGGCCCACCGCCTGTCGAAAAACAAAAAACCAGAGCCGAATCGGCCACCGACTCCAACCTCGAACCGGAACTGCCTCGGTCGAAAAGGGGAGACTCTTCTTCGTATTCTTCTTTTCCACCAGTATGGCTCACTGCTGCCTCCCCTGGCTGACTAAAATGAAAAGGCCAACTACACGACACGCTCATGTGAGGCGGACTGGTACGCACGGTGCAGAAACGTTCTATTGTGTATGGCGACCGCACGCGTGTGTGAACGCGTAATAGTATTTGTCAAACAGTGACAGACAGGCGTGTACGCGCTGCTTCATACGCACGCAGCTTCTTGTTACGCGTGAAATACAATCTGCACACGACAACGCACGCACGCACGCACGCATAAGAAAATAATCATGCGTGTACAGACACGTTGCTGCGCGTTGCTTTGATTGTTTTGACACAATTCTGACGCCATATGCGTGTACGTTCATGCGTGTGTGTGTGTGTAGGTTTGAACACAACTTCATTAACAGACGCATTTTAAACACTTTTGGACACAAATGTAAAAGAATAATTCGAACTTTTGTTTTGGATGAAAACACACTTTTCCCAAACTGTAAGTCACATGTAATGTTTTCTCCGTCGCTCAGACTCACAAACTTCATGACAAACAGCACTGTGAATGAAACAAATTTGTACTATACATAAAAGTATATGAGGGCTGCACAGTGGAGTAGTGGTTAGCACTTTTGCCTTGCTGCAAGAAGATCCCCGGTTCAAATCCCAGGGTGGGCCTGGGATCTTTCTGCATGGAGTTTGCATGTTCTCCCTGTGCATACGTGGGTTTTCTCCAGGTTCTCCGGCTTCCTCCCACAGTCCAAAAACATGCTGAGGTTAATTGATAACTCTAAATTGCCCGTAGGTGTGAATGTGTGTGTGATTGTCTGTCTGTATATGTAGCCCTGCGGCAGACTGGCGACCTGTCCAAGGTGTCCCTTGCCTTCGCCCGAGTCAGCTGGGATAGGCTTCAGCACCCCCCATGACCCTAGTGAGGATAAAGCGGCGTATAGAGAATGGATGGATGGATAAAAGTATATGCACATAGTAAAATACACTGAGCTCCATGTCCCCCACTGAATTCCCTTTTTATGTTTAAAGGGAAAAATAATGTTTTCTGCCCAACCAATTCAATGTTTTTCTTTATTTTTACTACTTTCTCCACTGTAGAGACATACTGAAAACTATGAAGCAAGATATATGGAATAATGTAGAAACAAACAATTGTGAAATGCCTTTAAACATGTTCTAAATTTTAGATTCTTCAAAGTAGTCACCCTTTGCTTTGATTGCTGCTTTGCACACTCTTAGCATTCTCTCCATGAGCTTCATGAGGTAGTCACCTGAAATGGTTTTCAATTCACAGATGTGCCTTGTCAAGGTTAATTTGTGGAATTCCGTGCCTTCTTAATGGTGTTGGGACCATCAGTTGTGCTGTGCAGAAGTCAGGTTGGTACACAGTTGATAGCCTGATTTGACAACTGTTAGAATATATATTATGGCAAGAACCTATCAGCTAAGTAAAGAAAAATGACAGTCCATCATTACTTTAAGAACTGAAGGTCAGTCAGTCCGGACAATTGCAAAAACTTTGAATGTACCCCTCAGTGCAGTCACTAAAACCATCAAACTCTGAGACGCAACTGGCAGTGGTAGTGTGTATATATACAGTCATGGGAAAAATTATTAGACTACCTTTGTTTTCTACAATTTCAATGTTCATTTTAATGCCTGTTACAACTAAAGGTACATTTGTTTGGACAAATATAATGATAACAAAATAGCTCATAAGAGTTAAATTTAAGAGCTGATATCTAGCCATTTTCCATGGTTTTCTTGATAATAACCAAAATCACTTAAGTTCTTATATTAATAACTATGGCACTGTACTGCCAAACAGTGCTTTTAGGAATTCCATGTTTTCTTTTCTGCCTGTTTTGTTTTAGTCATATGATACACACACTAGTTAGTACTTGATTGCAAAACCATTGTTTTTTTGTTGTTTTTTTGTTATCTTTTTTTGGCCTTTCTGGCAGACAGAAAAGCAGGGAGAAGACATGCAGTAAAGGGCCATGAGCGGCAATCAAACCCAGGCCGCTGTGTCGGGGACTAGCCCCTGTTCATGGGTTGCCCGCTCGACTAGTTGGGCTATAGGGGAGCCCACAAAACCATTGTTTTTGATGACCGCAACCATGTGTCTTGGCATGTCCTTCACCAGCTTCTGACATTGCCCTGCTGTCATAGCAGCCCATTCCTCTTGCACAAATTCAGGCAAATTTGCTTTGTTTTTGGGCTTGTGGTTCTCCATTTTGTGTTTCATGAGTGTCTGCAAGTTTTCATTTGGATTTAGATCTAGTCATTGGGCAGGCCGAGGCATGGTTCAAATGTTCTGGTTCTGAATCCAGGCTTTAACTGACCGTGCTGTGTGCGCATGGGGCATTGTCTTGTTGGAAAATCCAATCATTCAAGGCAGAAAAGAGTTTTCCAGCTGATGGAAGAAGACAGTTTATTTATTTTATTTTATTTTTTATTTGGATGGGACAGTGCATATTAATGAACATACAATCTTGTGATAGTTTCCACAAGGTTACAGGAACAACGCCAGATTTAGCATGAGGCTAATTTCCATCCGTTGTAGACCTGTACATGACCTGGTTCATTCGTCCCTCAGACATTTGCATTTGTATTTGCCCTTTTCCCCCATACTGAAACA
The DNA here is from genome assembly GCF_021347895.1 of Acanthochromis polyacanthus. Lineage (NCBI taxonomy): Eukaryota > Metazoa > Chordata > Actinopteri > Pomacentridae > Acanthochromis > Acanthochromis polyacanthus. Next base: position 22,943,178 of record NC_067133.1, on the reverse strand, counting down.
AGCCCAGATCATCACTGATCCACCCCCATGTTTTACTGTAGGGGCAAGACAGTCTGATTTGTAGGCTTCTGCAGGCTTCCTCCTAACCAGTAAGTTGGCTGGAGTGGGCATCAACTGAAAATTAGATTCATCACTGAAGAGAACCTTAGCCCAGTCATCAACAGTCCAATCCTAACCCGTTCCCTTGCCTGTTGTTGATGAAAGTCTTCTTCTGTGCCCTGTGTGACTTCAGACCAGCTTCAAGAAGTCCCTTTCCAGTTGTCTTTGTCGAACAAGTCACATTTCTCTACAATGCCCATTCATTTTTAAGGTCCCTGGAGATCTGATGATGATTCTTGACACAAGAACAGATGAGTGCATGATCATGTCGTGGGGTAGAAAGATGATTCCTCCTGCGACCAGCTAGCAATTTGGTAGTACCATGTTCAGCTTGTTTTTTTCTTGGTGTGGAGATCTTCAGTTTTTTGGCTACCTGTCTCTCACTCATGCCAATTTCCAGCAGTGCCAAGATGGCTGCCATTGTGGCTTCATGTAATTCTTTTGCTTTAGGCATTATGTGAGAGCTGACAACTTCTGAGTTGTGCTACAACTACAGCTGCAGTTGTGCTACAACAGCTTGGACATAAGCAGTAAGCCACCCTGGGCCTGCATGTGCAGTGCTGCTTATGACATGAAATAGCCTCTTCTACACCCTGGGAATACAGTCAAGCTTAAGCATGTGAAATAGGACATAAAGTATTATGTAATCAGCTACATTTTTGTCGTGTTCTTTGCATGCATCATTAGTGGTGCCAGGTATTGAAATGGACAAGAAATTGAAGCAAACAAGGGTGGTCTAATAATTTTTTCCATGACATACAGTGCTGAGCAATTTTATACAGTGCAATGTTTACACAAATATTTTTGAAATCTGTCACAAACTTGCTTCAAACTAAAAAAATGTATTGTTATTTATTGGGCAAATAACAAACTGGAACAACTAAATAGTCCTTATTCTGATAACCGTGTGCATTCTTGCTGGCATTGTTTTTTTATGCACTTTTGAACAGTCTCTAATTGAGTTCCAAATAGTTTATAGCTGTTCCTATAGATTTGCTTTACATGAAACTTTTGTGTGATCTTTTTCTGAATTCAATAAATCCCAGGCCTGTTCAATAGGATTCAGTGTGGACTTTGACTTGGTCAGTCCATCAGTTCCAGTACTCCAGATTCAGGAAGGCCTTCCATGGTATCATGACACCATGGATTTTAACTCATTTGCCCATGCCATTTCCAGAATTGAAACCCATACCATAATCGAATCTCTGTTTTACTGTTTTATTAAATGAATATATGGCATATAAGGCGGCTGCACAGTGTCTCGGTGGTTACCACTGTCGCTTCACAGCTAGAAGATCCCCAGAATGCTATATATAGCATTATTGCTTGGTATATGTCAGTCAATGCTCAGATCAATAAACAATTTAATTTAGTTAGTTAGTTTATTTAAATTGTTGTCCTGCATAGTCCCTAAGAGTACACATCTAGATAAATTAAATGGAGAATTTACGACTCCTGATCAGAGGACTGATTAATTTGACAATTTTCCTTGAACAGATGTCCCAAATTAGTGAGTGTAAATTTAAAATTCAAATGTAGCTGAGCTACTATATTGAAAAAGAGAAAAAGGGAACTTTGTACAATTCTTACAGGAAATATGTAGTATAGGCTGAAAGTCAGTCTGCAATCTACAAACAAACAAATAATACTTTCTGTTTGAAAAGATAATCTCTCTTTTGTTATGGACATTTAACAGAGCTGGACATACTATCCAAGTGAAAACACAACATAGTGTAAATGAATGCTGGCCTCATCTAGCCAATTCTCTTTGACCTCATTGTATTAGTAGCGAGATGATAACTCACGGGCTGAAACCACTCAGTTATGTAACATGCTGCTATAGGGCTTTACACACAACATCATCTCTTTGTCCCACTCCACTCACAAAACTAGCTAAGTTCTGATTGCAACATAGGCATCTACTTAGATGTACATTGTGTCAAATAGTTATTAAAAGCCCATTCAATAGGGCCACACCTGGCAGCATTTCATGTTTTATCATACTAACGTATTTGTTGTTGGTTTCTTAGCAGATGAAAACTGGCTCTGCCTCTACTGTAGCATAAAGAAAGTTCATTCATTACATAATACAGTGTTGTCAATTATAGTGACTGAAGCAAGCAACATGAAGTATATTTAAAATGCATGTTTCAGAGGAATGTCAGAGTAATCCATCAGAGAACGGATAACAAAAACAATACTGACTCAAATTTCATAGGCCACTTTAAAATAAAACTGTGCACAACTCTTTGTAAGGTAATAATTGCACAGCAACAGAAAAAGTTAAATTTTCCATTCTCTAATCTGTTATGTCATATTGCAGTGTTGTATCTGTCAGGGAGTGAGACAAGGATGCTGAAGCATCTGCAACCTATGTTGCCTGTGATCCACTAGAATCAAAAAATATCAAGACATCCAACTCATCACTCATCTCCACAAACATGAACTGACAACTGACTACACGTCAAATGAAAGATAAAATTGTTCTTTTATTAGAAAGTGCATTTTACTTCAATGGTCAGCCTTTATAACATCATATAATGAACACAAAATGGACTTTGACCTCATCCACATCACAAGAAAAAGACCTGTGTTCTTTTGAATATTAGCAAGTCTGCTCATTTCTAATGAAAGTGTAGTGTATTTTGTAATTATGCACACAAAGGCTGTAAGGCTTCATACAGTAGTCATGTTTCATCACTATACAACAATATGCTCATAATTTAGGTTTTTCAACAGATCATCATTCCTTACATATCAAGATTGTTTATGCCATGCATCATGAATATAACAGCAGAATTTGCTTTGAAGAAAGTGATAATCAGTGATACAAAATAAGGATTTACTTCACGAACATAAGAGTGACTGACTGAAAAGACTGGAAATTAACTGAGTTAATCTCATTGAGTGCCTTTAAATCTAAACTGCGAGTTCTTGAGGCCGTTTCCACAACATGCACTTGTTTTTTATAACTTGCTTATAAATTTAGTTATTAGTACTAATATTATTTTTCATTTTTATTTTTCGTACTTTATGTTTTAACTGTGTAATTTTATAACTGTGCTTTGTACTTGCTGCTGCCAATCTTGACCAGGACTCCCTTGAAAAAGACGTTCTTAATCTCAATGTGATCTCTCCTGGTTAAATAAAGATTAAATTAAAAAAATGCAGTGGTCTGCAGGTCAGACAATCCAGGAGACCAGCGCTGATTCCACCTGCACTGCCAGACTGATAGCATTAAAGGCACTTGAAAAATCAAAACACATAATCCTTACAGTGACATCTACAGTGTCCAGATGTCCATAGGTCCTCTGTAGCATGTAGATGAGGTCATCATCCACACCAACTCTGGACTGATATGCGAACTGTAGGGGGTCTGTGTAGAGCTCGGATGCAGCAGCTCACGGCTCCCCCTTTCAGTGCTCCTTTTTGCTTTTTATTGTTGTTTGTTTGTGCATCTATGTACATTCACTTCGGCGTACAACCAACACACCCGCCAACACCTTGTGGACATCAGCTATTGACACAAGATAGCTGTTTCCAAAGACTTTCATCATAACCACAAGATCCCAGACGAGATAGCAAGACCACCGGGCTCTCCGTGGATTTTTGTTGGGCTTGGGAAAAGAACTCGATGCAGTTGGAAGAGGGAGAGGAAGCAAAAGCGGGGCCGCAGGTCTGACCTTCTGCTGAAGCCAAAGTCCAATCTACACAAGCCACCTCCACCGAGCTTGTACCTCACCAATGCCAGATCCATCACACAAAAACGGACGACCTGGAATTAAAACGTGCGGGTAATGTTCAAGGTTGCTGTGTTCTCATCACGGAGACCTGGCTTCACTTGAAGATCCTTGATGCTAGCGTGCAGCTAGCCGGTCACTCTCTGCACCGCTGGGATCGGACTGAGAACTCTGACAAAAGCAGAGGTAGGGGACTCTGTATTTACGTGCATGGTGATTTGTGCAACAACAGCGTGATTATAGAGAGACACTGTTCCCCTGACATTGAGTACATGTCTGTTAGATGCTGGTCTTATTTTTTCCCGAGAGAGCTAACAGTAGTGATCGTCACTGCTGTTTACATTCCACCGGATGCTAATGTCAACACGGCACTCTCTCTCCTCTCTCTCTAAATGAACGGCAGCGGGCCCACCCCAATGACATTCATATTATAGCTGGAGACTTTAATAAGGCCAATTTAAAGACTGTGCTCCCGAAGTTCCATTAACACGTCGAATGTCCAACCAGAGGGGAAAACACTCTAGATCATGTTTATTCTAATATCAAGCACGGCTACAGAACGACACCCCTCCCCCACCTCGTCCAGTCAAACCATCTCTCCCTGCTGCTCATCCCTACGTACACCCCACTGAGACACAGATCCAGGCCCACCACAAAGACTGTAACAACTTAGCCTGAGAATGCACTCTTTAATCTACAAGACTGCCTCCGGCACACAGACTGGGACCTTTTAGAACACCAGAACCTGGAAACCTTCACAGGGACAGTATTAGACTACATTAAGTTCTGTATGGGAACTGTATCTGTGGACAAAGTCCTGTGGGTTTTTCCAAACCAGAAACCCTGGATGACCAGCTGGGTCTGCTCACTCCTCAAGGTCTGCAATGCTGCTTTCAGGTCAGGTGACAGAGCTCTCTACAGTGCAGCTCGAGCTGAACTGAAAAAAGGAATCAAGGAAACCAAAGCAGACTATAAGAGGTGGACAGAGTCCCACCTCGCCAGCAACAGACCATGGAGGTGTGGCAGTGTCTGCAGAGCATCACCAACTTCAGAGGCTGTGATGCAACACCAGGAGACCTGAGCGAGTTGCTGTCAGAGGAGCTGCTTCTTTGCTCGATTTGAATCATTCCAGTGACACTCATCTGCCCCAGCCTTGCCCCCAACCCCACCACACTCCAGCACCCCCCCACCCCCCTCACTCTGGAGGAGCATGTTGTGAGGTGTGTGCTCCTGGCAGTGGACCCAAGGAATGCTGCTGGTCCAGACGGAGTCCCTAGAAAGGTGCTCAGAGCATGTGCTCCCGCATCTTCTGCAGGATTTTCAATCTCTCCCTAGCCCAAGCAGTCATCCCCACCTGCCCGAAATCCACCACAATCATCCCCGTACCAAAAAAGTCACCTACAACCAGCTTCAATGACTATCACCCTGTGATAATGAAGAGCTTTGAGAGACTGGTTTTCCGGCACATCAAAGACTGTCTCCCACCCACACTCAACTCCCACCAGTTCGCATACCGAGCGAACAGATCCACAGAGGACGCCATTGCCATAGGTCTGCACGCTGTGCTGAGCCACACGAGACAACTATGCTAGGATGCTTTTTGTGGACTGCAGCTCGGCATTCAACACAATCATACCAATTAACAAACTGGACACTCTGGGCCTCCCTCCTCTCACATGCCCCTGGAGCAAGGACTTTTTAACCAACAGACCCCAGTATGTGAGACCTGGTCTTCACCTGTCCTCCACCCACACACTGAGCACCGGTACACTACAGGTCTGTGTGCTGAGGCCCCTCGTGTACTGTCTCTACACCTATCACTGCAGACCAACCCACAGAAACATCATCATCATCAAATTTTCTGACGACACCACAGTGGTCAGTCTGATCTCAGAGAGAGACAGACAAGTCAGCCTACAGAGAGGAGGTCCAGAAACTCACAATCTGGTGTTCAGAAAACAACCTGACACTAACACCTCAAAGACAAAGGAAATCATCATGGACTTCAGGAGGAACAGAATCGACCCATCCCCCCTCTACATCAACGGCAAGGCAAATGTGTGGAGAGAGTCCATAAATTCAGGTTCCTGGGAATCCAGATCTCCGATGACCTCTCCTGGACAGACAATGTCATGGCTGCCATGAAGAAGGCTCAGCAGCAGCTACACTTCCTGAGAGTCCTCAGGGAGAACAATCTGGACAGGAAGCTGCTGCTGGCCATCTCCCGCTCATCCATAGAGAGCCTGCTGATGTACTGTGTTTCCACCTGGTATGGGAGCTGCACTGAGGCAGACAGAGCGAGGCTTCAGAGGACAGTCAAGCAGCAGCGAGGATTGTTGGGTGTCCCCCTCCCTCATGAATATCTACTCCTCCCGGTGCCTTAGCAGAGCTCAGAACATTGTCAAGGACAGTTCACACTCCGGTTCTCAGCTTTTTGATCTGTTGCCCTCTGGAAGGCGTTACAGATGTATTAAAGCAAGGACAAACAGACTTAAAAACAGCTTCTTTCCGAGAGCCATCACCACCCTGAACTCTCACGTCTCATGTCTCACACCCAGCCAATGATATAATGTGAAATGTGCAATATACACCACAGGCTCATTCATTCCGTTATGTATATTCACTGTTATTTTCACTGTATATTTGTAAATAGACTGTTTGCACTATGTTTAAGATTTATTTGTACTGAAAAGGAGAAGTTCTCCAATCTTGTTGTACACTATATAGTGGCAATGAAGCATATTGTATTGTATTGTATTCTACTCTATTCTATTCTATTCTATTCCATTCTAAATTTCGTCATGATGTGAGAAGTGAAGACTACAGGTCTGTAGTAACAGCAGTAAGTACAATGTTTCCTCTTGAGGACAGGGACAATGCAGAACGTTTTCCATAGTGTGGGGATCTTCTGTAGAGTCAGGCTGAGGCTGAACAGGTATGTAAGAATGTCACACAACTGAGTGGAGCAGATCTTCAGCAGTGTGCGGCTGATACTATCAGGACCAGCTAATTTGTGCCGTTTCAACCTGTCCAGTTCCCTTTTCACCTGAAATGACTGGATTTTTAAGGATGAGATGGTGGATGAGCTGGGGGAAAGGATGGACGTAGAAACTTGGGTTGGAAGAAGAGAGTGGGAGAAAATGGAGGATGAGGAAGTGAGCACTACAGGGAGCGAAGAAGATGTGGCAGTGATGTAGAATCTATTGAAGAAGTCATTCATGCCGTCAGTCAGGTCCTGGTTTCTGTCCGGCAGTGGTCCACCCTTCCGCTCAGAGGCAGTGATCTTCCTCATAGCGGACCGGGCCTGCTACACACCATCACACCTCAGCTGATGTTCCAGTTTCACCCTGTAGGCTTCTTTCCCCTCCTCAATCTTCATCCTAAGTTCTTTTTGCAGTGCCCTTACTCTGTCCCTGTCACACGCCCTGAAAGGCATTTTTTTCTGGCTTAGGAGAGCTTTACGGCTGCTGGTGACCCAAGGTTTGTTGTTGGAAAAGCATTGAATCTCTCTGCTGGGGATGTTGGCATCTGTACAGAGCCTGATGTATTCAGAGATGCAATCTGTGAGTCTTTTAAAGTCATCCCCATATGACTCACAGAAAACATTCAAGTTTGTGAGCTCCAGGCAGGCTTGCAGGGATTCCTTCGCTTTCCGAGACCAGCATTTCACCTGGCGGTGATAGGTAGTCTCTTAGCAACTGGAGTGTAGGAAGTTGAGAGGTGTACCAGATTGTGGTCTGATTCACCAAGAGGCGGAAGTGCAGTGGCTTTATATGCAATTCCCACATTACCATACAAAAGATCAAGAATCTTATCTCCTTTGTTAGGCAGTCCACAAACTGTTTGAAGGAGGGCAGTGTATTGGAGAGAGAGGAGATGGTGAAATCACCACACAGTAGAAAGAGT